>NW_027491597.1:600000-820783 GCF_021521415.1 Bidens hawaiensis
TAAGTAACAAATGCATATTTATATCAATAAATTTATTAATTTAGGTAACTTAATTTTTTTTGAAATAAGAAAACCATAAACAAAATTGAAAATTTATAGAATAGAACTTTACAATCTATCTCTTATAATAAAAGAATACCACTTTTGCCACTTGTTAACCTCATTGCCCTTCTCACATTTTCTTCAAATAATTTCAATATATGGCCCTTTATCTTTCAAGTCATTTCAATATATAAATTCAATATTTTAATTAAATATAAAGCCTAATCGATTCATTCATTAACATTAATGGTGAAATATGAAAATATCAAAATTGAAGTTGCAAGTGTGTTAGAATAAAATTTTAAAGTCACGGGTGATTGCAAATTAAAGAAAATAAAGGTGCATCATTGTTAAAGAATTGGGATTTGTATGGTAAACTATAAATTGTTTTTAAACTGGGATTCGGCAAAGGTGCATAATTTTTTATATAAGATTGGTTTCAAATTTGGTATTAAAATTTTTTCATATGCATTTGAACAAAGGAAAATGTGTATTTTCTTAATTTTCCTCAAAAATTTTGTATAAATATTGCTAACATAAAGAATACTTATTATATATACATATCTTGGTGCTTAGCATTAAATCATTGAAATTGAATATTATAATTATAATTCATATGTATAACGATTTACTATATGAACTATCTGTCATTTATTTATATGACTTTTTTTGTGTAGTATAAAGGGTTTTAGCAATAAGAAAATCAATATTTAGTTTTCAACATTTCTTCTATAACTCAGACCAAAATACTTCAGAAACATATATATTTATGACTTGATTTATACTTTTTTACACATTTAAATATATTTGGGTAATTTTAGTTATGTAATTTTAATGTAAATTGTAATTGTATTAACAATATATGATCATTTTTCTTGACAGTATTTCACTTAATGGTTAAAGTTTAAAGTTTTTATTAATTACCCGTGTAATACACGGGCCTCAAACTAGTAGTATATATAAGAATAACATATAATTTGTATACGGAAAATCACCCAAAAGGCTGATGGGAACCTTATTTAAAAAACAAAAAACAATATAAAATGAACTGGGCTTGGGCTTGTAACATTCAATATATATACCATGCACCGTAACCTAAACCTAGCTACGTTGCTATCTACTAGGAATCATGGCAGAGCTTGCTTTTGATGTGGTTGAGCAGATACTGTTACGAATGGATGTGAAAGATCTAATCCGATGCAAGAGCGTGTGTAAGTCATGGCTTTCTTTTATATCCACTCCTTGTTTTGTTAAAGCTCACTTGAACCATAATATCAAGCGTGATCGTGACAATCGTCAACTTGGACATAGAAGGATTTGTCATTCTAAATATATGCCTAATGGCCGCTGGGTTCGTTGGAACGAGATAATTGTCATTGTTGGTTCTTGTAATGGCCTTGTATGTTTTTCTCCTAGAGATGTTGAGTTGGTAGTAACCAATCCTTTAACCAGGGAACAGAAGAAACTTCCAACGCCACCCTATTGGCCTAATATGGATAGAATTAGTATTATCAGGGATTTAGTATGTTGTTGGGGTTTCGGTTATGATTCGTGTGCAGATGATTACAAGGTTATAGTAGGGTTTAGGAACATATTTGATATAAATCAGACAACCCTTTTTGTGTTAACATTGAAATCAAATACTTGGAAAGTTATTGGAGAAATAAGGTATAGGAACATTCGGTATAAGTATAAATCTGGTGTTTTGTGTGGCGGGGCGCTTCACTGGTTCATGATGGATGGAAAGATGAAAAAAGTAATTATTTCTTTGGATTTATCTACAGAGAAATTTAAAGAAATTCCTCAACCAGATACAGCTGATTATGACTGCGATATCGAAGATCTCCAACTCGGGGTTTTAGAAGACTGTCTATGCGTATATTTGTGTTGCTCTCCTCGGTCTCGTGATAAGAAGTGGGTAATGAAAAACAACAAATGGGACCCTTATATTGACCATTGTCGCAACAAGTATGATCTTGTACACTTCATGCCATATGCGTTGGATTCCCAAAAGATGTGCAGTTCTGATGATTGTACTCGTGTGCGGCCCATGGGACGGAAATACATCAGTGAATATGTATTCGTCAAGAGCCTCATATCTCCCCATTATAATGATAATGATAATTATGAGGGACCATTATCAAATGCCAAGGTTCAATCTGAATGTCTTTTTCTTTTAATACAGACACACACACATAATTTGTCCTAATTTTCTATATGTATGTATATGCAATGTAGCAGGGGCAGGGAGATACTGAGAGTGTCAAAAGCGGCAACATAAGAAAGAGGCAGAGTAGTTGGAGCAAGAGGTCTTGTAAGCATAAAAAGATTTCCAAATGGGTGCGAAATTAGTTCCCGTATTAGCTGCTGCCTTATGGTGGTTTTTGGTTTTCTATATCTTCTTATCCGGTACTAATAATTGCATAGACGTGTTTTATATTTATTAACATCAACGCCTTATTATAATTTATTGGTCTACTACTATTAGGCTTTACCGACTGTGTAATTACTAGTATAGAATTACCATTCAAAATGATTACAATAAAGTGACAAAACTGGCAACAAGTTATGCCACAACCGTTTGTGTAACATGCAACTATATACTTCCATGTATTCTGCAATCTCCACATTTTTTTATTTACAATTCGCACATTTATCTTCTGCAATATGCAAGACTTTCACATTTCTATATTTTTTTCATTTTGTTCCGATGTATCTTGATTATTGACATAACTTGAAAAGCAATATTGTTAGTCTATGACATAACAAGCAATACTGTGGAAAGATTGGATTGTATTCGTGCAATGATAAGATTTGGGAACGAAGACGATAAAGATGCAATGGATCTAACTCAAATAATAAAGGATATAAAGAATCGGTTAACTTGCTATGTAACCTAAATTTAGGCAATGCTATCTAAATCGAAATACACTAGTCGAACCACTCTAACGTACGAGTATTTTTTTTAATTAACTTGAACCCTCCCTATCAATCACAACCCTATAATACAGCAAACTGAGAATGACCCGCTACCGTCCCTCATGCAAACCCAATTATCTTCTTGATCTGAGATTGCCACCTTACAGAGTGAGGGGTTTGTTTATGCTCTGAATTAGTCAGAGATAGAATGTGTTTGGTTCACTTAAAAGACACATATTAATCGGTTCATGTAGCCTCTAAATGGATAAGTTTTATAAACACGTTGACCGATTCAAAGGCTGCATGTTAATCGGTTTGGCCTCATAGCTCAGCACAATGTTTATCTAACAGCCGCGAGAATGCAATGATTAAGCTCATTGATCTCCTCATTATCTTTTGACTTCGACTTATCTTTGTTTCCCCTTGTAACGTCATGATGACAGCCAAGATGATCAGATCATATATAAGTCGAAAAGTAAACTAAAATATGTGACGATTTATGAGCGTCCATTGGAGAATAGAGATTCTCTAAAGATGATCCCTAACATGAAATCCCAATAATTTCTTAAACTTGTAAGTAAAAGATTATTTAACCTTTTCATCGGTTTGAGTAACAGTTTTTCTAACTAACATATGAATTTTTAAGTCAATAAATTTATTAGTTACTATTAACTTATTATAATTATTATTTTTAAACAAGAAAATAACAAACAAAAGTGAAGATTGATAAAAGTTCATAATATTTAAAATAATCTATACAGAACTAAGTGGGCTTGGGCTGGGGTGTACAAAGCTCAATATTTATACCCGTAACCTAAACCTAACTACATTTCAATTCGATCAGTCTGCTAATAATATTAAGATTCATGGCAGAGCTTTCTTTTGATGTGGTTAAGGAGATACTGGTACGGATGGATGCTGAAGATCTAATCCGATGCAAGAGCGTGTGTAAGTCATGGCTTTCTTTTATATCCACTCCTCGTTTTGTTAAAGCTCACTTGAACCATTATATCAAGAGGGATCATGACAATCGTCAACTTGGACATAGAAGGATTTGTCATTCTGAATCTAGGTCTGAAGCCGTTAGTGACAACGAAATAATTCGTATTGTTGGTTCTTGCAATGGCCTTGTATGTTTTTCTCCTAGAGGTGTTAGGCTTGTAGTGACCAATCCTTCTACTAGGGAGTAGAAGAAACTTCCAACGCCGCGCTATCGGGTTCAAAGTTATGTACCTGAAATGATCAGGCACGAAGTATGTTGGGGTTTCGGTTATGATCCGTGTGCAGATCATTACAAGGTTATAGTAGGGTTTATGAACAAACGTGGCAAAAATTGGACAACTTTTTACGGGTTAACTTTCAAATCAAATAGGTGGAAAGTTATTGGAAATATAAGGTATGAGATTACTCATAAATCTGGTAATTTATGTGGCGGGGCGCTTCACTGGTTCATGAGGAATGAAAATAAGAAGAAAGTAATTATTTCTTTCGATTTGTCTACATCGGAATTTAGAGAAATTCCCCAACCAGATTTGGCAGATTATGTATGTGATATCGATGGTCTCAGTCTCGGGATTTTAGAAGATTGTCTATGCATATATCGGTGTTGCTTACTTGATCGGTCTCGTGATAAGATGTGGGTAATGAAAAACACGAGTGGGAACTATACATTGACCATTGTCAGACCAAGTATGACGTTGCACACTTCATGCCACATACTTGGGATTCACAAAAGATGTGTAGTCTTGGTGATGGTACTCGAGTGCCCAATGGAAGGAAATATATTGGTAAAAGTATATTTGTCAAGAGCCTAGTATCTCCACATCTCCATGTTAATGCCAAGGTTCGATCTATATGTTGTTTTCTTTATATATATGTACGTATATATGTTGATGCTAATTGTCCTAATTTTTTGTTTGTATGTATATACATGCAACACAGCAGGGACGGGGAGATACTGAGAGTATTAAAAGCGGCATCGCAAGGAAGAGGAATAGGAACAAAAGGTCTTGAAAGCATAAAAAGCGTCCCGACGGATGAAAATTAAGTTTATTTCCGTGTACGTTGGTTGATGCCTTCTGATGGTATTTTGATATTTTTTTATCCAACACTGATAATTGCATAGACACATTTGTTTATCTATACTACTATTAAGCTTTGCCGATTGTGTAAACATATTCTGCAACTTTTACCATTGCAATTTCTGCAATATCATGTAAGCTCTATTGTAAAGTTCTTAGAAGCAATACAAATATTTCTGTGATTTATGGACGTGCATTAGAGATGCTCTAAGAGCATCCGTAACAGACTCCAAAGCCCTGTAGCAAAATGTATACATGTGAGTTTGAGACGGGTTTAAGTAATTCCAGCCTCATATACTTGATTATAAAATCTTGTTTTCACAACATGTTGAATTTCTATCAAGTAATTACCTAGTCAGGTATCCACTGGTTTCAGTATTACTCGTTAGTTATCTAATATGCGACTCAAAACTTATTAGATATGTATCGGATATGTATAAATATAAAAATAGTAATTGAATATAAAAAAGTGATTAAATAAAAGAGAAAAAATCATCTTGAGTTAGTATAGTGTTGAATGATCGATATAGTTATGGATTTGCTTGATTTTGTGGAGAAACAAGAAAGATGGAGATGAAGGTTGATTATGGAGGTTTAAGGTTTGAAATGTAGGAGATACAAAATTCCGTCGAATTCGACAATTCTTTACTGAATTCCTTCGGATTCATTAATACATTGACACATGACGAGATTTTACTTGTCAACGAGCTCTTTAACTAATTATGTCGAATCCATTAAAATTCTGTTGGACGACAATTCTTAAGCGGCTATTTTGGGGATTTTATGGGTATGATGACCAAAAATGGAAATAAGTTGATAAAAATGACCATTTTGAAAATTTTCTCAAATTTAAATGTTAGCCCTGTTAGGCTGTTGATGCATATAAAATATATTATTTAAATATAAAACAAACATTTAACTAACAAACATAAAAAAAATCACGTAAACGAACATAAATGAAAACATTATCGAACGCTCATGAACTCAAATGAACGAGCGCTTACTATGTTCATGTTCATTCATTTAACTAAACAAAGAAGATTTCTTGTTCGTGTTCGTTCATTTATCAAATGAATGAAAGTGTAAACAAACTTCCCGTCAAACGATTCATGAACATAAACGAACTTCTCGTCAAACGGTTTATAAATGTCTGTTGGAGCCCATGGAGATTCTCTAGAAGATTATCCAACATGAAATTTCAATATTTTATCAAACTTAAAATAAAAAGACTATTAAACCTTTTCGTCAGTGTGATTAACGGTGTTTCTAACTAACAAATGCATGTTTAAGTCAATAAATATTTTCTATTAAATTATTCTATTTTTAAATAAGAAAACCACAAACAAAAGTGAAAAGTGATAAAACTTCACAATATTATATATTGAAAAATACCGTATAACTTGTAAACGGAAATCACCCGAAAGCCAATCGATGGGTAAATCTTATTTAAAAATAACAATTAATCTTATATAGAATGAACCGGGCTTGGGTTGGGGCTTACAACATTCAATATATATACCATGCACCGTAACCTAAACCTAGCTACGTTACCCACTGATCGATCTGCTATCTATTAGGAATCATGGCAGAGCTTGCTTTTGATGTGTTTGAGCAGATACTGGTACGAATGGATGTGAAAGACCTAATTCGATACAAGAGCGTGTGTAAGTCATGGCTTTCTTTCATATGCACTCCTCGTTTTGTTAAAGCTCACTTGAACCATAATATCAAGAGTGATCGTGACAACCAACAACTTGGACATAGAAGGATCTGTCATTCTTTGTTTGATTACACACACAAAATTCGTGTTTGTATAGTTGGTTCTTGCAATGGCCTTGTATGTATTTGTCCTGATGGTGTTAGGTTTGTAGTAACCAATCCTTTAACTAGGGAACAAAAGAAACTTTTGCCGCCGCCGCCCTATCGGTCTAATATGGATTTAATTCCGATTGGGTCAGCGGTATGTTGGGGTTTCGGTTATGATACGTGTGCAGATGATTACAAGGTTATAGCAGGGTTTAAGAAAGGACATGATACAAAGTGGACAACATATTTTTATGTGTTTACTTTGAAATCAAATACTTGGAATGTTATTGGAGAAGTAAGGCATATAATTGCTTGCGAATATGGTATTTTGTGTGGTGGCACGCTTTATTGGTTAACGAGGTATGACAATAAGAAGAAAATAATTATTTCTTTGGATTTATCTACAAATGAATTTAAAGAAATCCCCAAACCAAAAGACTGTGATACTATCAATCGTCTCAGACTCGGGGTTTTAGAAGACTGCCTATGCATATATGTGGATTACTACTCTTATATTCCTGATACTAAGAAGACGTGGGTAATGAAAAACAACAAGTGGGAACTATGTATTGCCCATTGTTGCAGCAAGTATGATATTGCACACTTCATGCCACATACACTGGATCCACAAAAGATGCATAGTCTCGATAATTGGGCTCATGTGCATGCCATCAAATCGAGATATATCAGTGAAAATATATTTGTCAAGAGCCTCGTATCTCCTCATCTCCATAATAATAATAATAATTGAGAGGGACGATTAAGAGATGCCAAGGTTTGATTTAATTGTCTTTTCCTTTTAATACAAACACATATAAATATTTATATACATGTAGGATTGGAATCGTGGGAGAATCGTTTGGGATTTGAGAACCCCTGTGAACCATTTTTTTTTAACAAAAACATGACATTTTTGTCCTTTTTTTTCAAAATTTGTTTATATGTATATTATCATTTAATCTTCAATAACATATATGTGCATTATCAATTCTCTTAATTATACGTATATGTACATTGACATTCTCTTCATTGTGCATTATGTACATTATAATTTGTATATATACATACATTATCATTTTCTTATCCAATCACATAATTTATTATTTTTGTTAATTTGTATATATATGTATGATACCTATATTCTATCTTTAATCATGTGTATGTGTACATAAATGTACACACATGATACATATGTACAGTTGCACACACGTCTATAAGTTCCGAAAAAAATTACTTGAAGGAAATAAGTAGTTTGTTTTTTTTTATCTATACTTATATATGTTAATGCTAAATTGTCATTTTATGTTGGTAATATACGTGCAATGCAGCAGGCAGAGAGATTGAGTGTTAAAAGTGGAAAGATAGAGGAAGAGGAATTGATTGATGGTGATGAAGATTATGAAGATAGCAAGACTAAACTTTGAAGTTGAATAAAATGATGAATGAAGACTGAGATTAAACTTTTAGTGTTTTTTTGATTAAAAACTTTATAGAAATTTAAACTTTACTACCATAAAGTATTCGTATGATTCTACTTAACACGCACCTGTTTCTGTTTTTTGAATTCAATATATGTAGCACTTTAATACGTTCTTACAAGCTTAAAATTGTTATTTTCATTTTTTAAATTATTTTTGCAATGTCTACACATAATTGGAAAAGAAACAAAAAAAAAACGATTATAAGCGAATCGAAACCGAAAATAACTGAAAACCCCAACGGTTAGTATATTAAACAGATGACTTCAGTTTCGGTTCCGCCTAATACCGAATCGTGCTCAACCCTACAATAACAAATAACTAGGATTATTTTAGTTTTTTTTAAACGACAAACCATACATATTATTAACATAACTATTTTATGTTATATTTAATCAAAACTACACAATAATAAAATTTTAAAAACCCCACTTGTGGCCGAGGAGGCTTGGGTTCCCTAAGTTCGATTCCTACTTGTGTCACTGTTGGTAGATTATGACATTGAAGGATTTGAGCTAGGCATTACGAGTTTGTCAGTGTGAATCCCGATCTCACCTTGGTTTTAGTCCACCGTGTGCTACGTCAGAGAGTTATTTTCTTGTGACAACCAACAGTATGTTTTTTCAAAGAAACGCCCTAGCTAAACATTAAAATTAGCGTGAAACCGTTTAAAACAAAATAGGTCGGGCCAGAGTTGGACACGTATGGTAGCGGGTGGCCTAGGGCAGTCCAAACCGTTCGGCGCTCGAACTCGCTCGCCGCTCGCTCAGAAAGTGCTCGGAAGATGCTCGCTCGTTTTTTCGCTCGATTGAAAACGAGCCGCTCTGCTTGGTTCGGTTTGTAAACGAGCCAAGCAACGAGCAAAGGTTCGCTCGGTTTGGTTCGGCTCGAATATTTTTAATTTATTTTATATATAATTATATATGAACAAATATATAAATATATAGACAAAACACATAAATATAAACTTAAAATTATTTTTACCTATTTAAAGTTTTCATATTCCGTCAATTTTATAGTTTTATTTGTACGCTTCAAGTTTTTAGAATACTACAAATTTGTTTACATGATTATTATATCTCACGTTAAACTTATTTTTAATAAAAATTTACAATCTATTACACGTTTGTCTAAAAACTACTAATTTATTTATAAAATATATTATTTACAGCCTTCAAATGTGTTTCTTATTGAAAATTTTAAAGTGAAAAAGAAATAAATAATGCTCGAAATCGCTCGATGTTAGATCGAAAAATGCTCGATTCGATTTTGGCTCGTTTCGGTTTTTGCTCGGTTCAAATTTCAGCCGTTCGGTTCGGTTCAGTTGTAAACGAGCCAAGCAACAAGCAGGCCTTCGCTCGGTTCGGCTCGGCTCGTGAACAACCCTAGTGTGGCCTAACATAAAAAAGAAAGAAATTAAAAAGAAAAGTAAATAAATAAAAGAGAAAAAAACATTCATGTCGAGTGAGTATAGTGTTGAATCGTCGATATATAAATTCGCAGTCTACTGACTCGATTAGGAACCCTAAAACTCCATCCGGATCCTATCGATCAATTAGTATTTGTGTTAATCGGCTCGTATGGATGAAGAGTATGATGTGGTGGTACTCGGAACCGGTCTCAAGGAATGCATTCTCAGTGGTCTTCTCTCCGTCAATGGTCTCAAGGTATGTACTCTCATTTCTGCACTCTAATCATGCATCTGCTCACTTATAACTTCCTGATTTGTAGCTAGTTAAGACTGCGTCATACATACTCAAATCCGTATTCATATATATCGATGATTTTAATTGATTAGTTGTTTAGGTCAACATTTGGTTCCGATTATTATTCCGGATCATCAGATCTGAATTGATCAATAGGATCACGCTATTTTTTCTATCAATTGACAGTAATTAGGTTATCATATTATTTCATGATTGCCAGATTGTTTATAATAATAATAATTTAAGGCTGTGATGAGAGTTACTGTCAATTTTGTGCTAAGGAATTGTATGCTGATATTAAATTGACAGAGTGAAATAATTTGTTACATCTGTGTTAATTTAGATTTGAACTCGGTTGATTAATAAGATCTAATTTTGTAAGTCATATGTTTGAAGGATGTGATATTTTTTGTATCAAATGGGGATCAATTTTATTAGAGTTTTTGATTTAATGAAGTTTAATCCTCGCCATTCGTTATGGCGTTAGATAATGATATTAAGATTTTGGAACTGTTACAAAAATAAAACAATAATTGTTTTAGTTGATTTTGTACTCTTTTAAAGATACGTGTACAATATTAAGTAAAATTGATGATTGAAAATTTTTAATAGTTACAGAGCATAAATATATGGTTGATCATTGGTTGGCTGGCTGGACAAATAAAGTTTTTACTTATTAGCGGTTTTCTTGAACCAGATTGTATTTGTTCTATACAAGACAATGTTTAAAACATATCTTTAATTAATATAGTAAGCTGTCATTTAATTAACGAGTAGTGCATCAAAATTTTATCTAAACTCAAGTACTCAACACACAAACTTTATTTTGGATTATGTATGATTTAACTTGTTGAGCGTCGATATCACTAATAAGCCATCAAGATATTTTAATCATCACAAGCCTTGTATAATAATTTGTCAAAATACAATAATTTCTGTGAACTTTTATGATTTTTTGTATGAATATTATTGATAATGTTTGGAACAAACAGCTCTTCTAAATTTTGATAAAGAATATATTACCGTTCAAAATATCACAATATCTCAATAAAGTATATCTAAAACAAAAGATACCTTCATAAACGATTTGTATGTCATCGGTCAACACTTTTATTTGAACCTAATAGAAACATTTTTTTTTTAAATTATGAGAAAGGAACAGCTATGTTTCAGTATTTATACCAAAAGGTTCGAAAGTTTGTTTTTTTCCTCGACTATATTCATCATTGCTAGCTGGTTTTTTTTGTTATGTGCTGTAAGGCTATAATTGATATTAATAAAGAAACTGCAACATACTTCTTTACTTGAGATTGTAATTATGAAATTAAATTTGTGATGTGGCTTTGTTGGAAGTTCACCAAAGACTTTGTTTAGTGTAAGGTATAACATTATCTATTTTCAACACAAATTGAAGATCTTCAGATATTTGGCTAATGCATTTATGGTCTTTTACGGCCGTATACGTTATGTCTGTGAATCAGGTTTTGCACATGGACAGGAATGATTACTATGGAGGGGAATCAACCTCACTCAACCTTATTCAGATTTTTTTTTCTTTATCTTAATACAATTTTGTGTAGATTTTAGTAACATAAACGGTTTAAAACTTACAGCTTTGGAAAAAATTTAGAGGAAGTGATAAGCCTCCAGCTCATTTAGGGTCTAGCAGAGATTACAATGTGGACATGATCCCTAAGGTATCTATCTTATTTTGTTAATATTTGCTCTTTAAATTTATTACCTGTATTAATTCTTCAACATGATATTTTTTGTATTGCAAGTTTATAATGGCAAATGGTGCTCTAGTGCGCGTTCTCATTCACACTGATGTCACAAAATATCTTTACTTTAAAGCAGTGGATGGCAGCTTTGTTTATAACAAAGGAAAGGTATATCGTTGATTTGTTTCCATCAAATAACCACAACTTTTTTGTAACTTTTAACGTCTTACAAATTTTGAACTATTTTAACTGCATAGGTGCACAAAGTACCAGCTACTGACATGGAGGCCCTCAAGTCCCCTCTCATGGGGCATTTTTGAGAAACGTCGCGCTCGCAAGTTTTTCATTTATGTTCAGGATTATGTTGAGAATGACCCCAAAACACACGAGGGGTTGGATTTGACACGCGTGACAACTAGGGAGCTTATTGCGTATGCCTTTTGTTTTATTAAAAGATATTAAATTTAATTGTGAAATGTTATTTTGCACCATCACTATTTATTTTTTGATTAGTTGTAAGAAATGTTGTTTTCAAACGCCACTAATGATAACTTATATTTTCAGTAAATACGGCCTTGATGACAACACAGTGGATTTCATTGGCCATGCGTTAGCTTTGCACAGAGATGACCGTTACTTAAACGAACCAGCTCTGGAAACAGTCAAAAGAATGAAGGTGTAAATAATTTGTCAATTCTCGTTACTCGTCTTCTTTTCACTTCATAAATTTATTTAAAGTTAACTGATTTGAAAATTTCATTTGTGTAATAGCTTTATGCTGAGTCACTTGCACGTTTTCAAGGAGGATCACCATACATTTATCCTTTGTATGGACTAGGCGAGCTTCCTCAAGTATATGTTCTAGATACCTTTGTTTCATTTCTTTAAAATGGTTTTACAGTAAATCCCTCATTTTGCAAGTATAATATGAAGTGGAGTTCGATGTTTTACTCCAAAATATTTTGTAGGCTTTTGCTCGGCTCAGTGCTGTTTATGGTGGAACCTATATGTTGAATAAACCTGAGTGCAAGGTATGCTATATCACACTTCCTCGTATTCTGAACCCCGCTTTCCCAGATAGATAATTAACTAGGTTTATGACCGTTTTTAATTTTTCAAAACTCTAGGTTGAGTTTGATGAAGAGGGAAAGGTCTGTGGTGTTACTTCAGAGGGTGAAACTGCCAAATGCAAGAAAGTTGTTTGTGATCCTTCCTATTTGCCTAACAAGGTACATTTTTTCTACCTTGTATTAAGTGGGATGATATTATCTTAGCATTAGCCAGCATTGACTATCGTGTATTATTACTCTAAATATATAATAAAATTAAGTGTTTGGACTGCTGTGTGATGTGACATGAAGTATTAGTATGAAATCGTTGTTGCGGTTAATTATAACCATTATGCAAAATTATCTAAGCATGGTCTCTGACAGGTGAGGAAGGTGTGCAAGGTGGCCCGAGCAATTTGCATTATGAGCCATCCCATTCCAAATACCAACGACTCACACTCAGTGCAGGTTATTCTTCCACAGAAGCAGTTGGGTCGCAAATCTGACATGTGAGTTTAAACATAATATGGCGTTTAATTGTTGATAGATTACCATAAAAACCAATACACTTTCTTATTTCTCATGGAAAATACACGAAAAAGTCACTAGACTAATTTTTGCACATTAAAGTCCTTAAAGTTGTCTAAAATACTCGTATATAATGGCTTGTTAACTTTGAAATATGTCGAAATAACACAATAATATTTTTCTTGCAGTTTGCAAAAATGATGAGTGTTACTTTTTCATATTTTGACCAATTTAAAAATTTAACAAGCCATTATTTTAAAAACAAAAATCACAATTTTGTGCATTTTAGACTAGTTTAGGGACTTTAATGTTTTTTAGTTTAGTGACTTTTTTGTATGTGTTTTACAAGTTGAGGGACTATATCAAAATTAGTCTGAAACACTTTTTCATAAAAAACAAGAAAGTGTATTGGTTTTTTACATAATCGATCTTTTAAAGTTTGTATACACTTATTTGTATATACTTATTTTATTTGAAGGCAATGATTAAAAATATGGTTCATGCTGTTATATATAGTAGATAGTAATAATCATCATAATGGCTTGTTTGAAGTAAATAATAATAGCCATAATGATTTGCGTTCTGCAGGTATCTGTTTTGCTGTTCATACTCTCACAATGTTGCTCCAAAAGGGAAGTTTATTGCATTTGTATCTACAGAGGCAGAAACCGATCAACCTGAAATTGAATTAAAGCCCGGGCTTGATCTTTTGGGTCCCGTTGATGAAATCTTTTATGATATATATGATAGATACGAACCAGTTAACGAGCCGTCTTTGGATAATTGCTTTATATCCACAGTGAGTTTTTAACTTTTTTCAACAAATTGTTTTATCATGTTTTAATTCTCTTTAATGTTGAACAGAGCTATGATGCCACAACTCATTTTGAGTCAACTGTGATTGATGTGCTCAACATGTACTCAATGATAACGGGAAAGGTATGTAAATAATTCATCTAATTAGTTTGGCTTTTTATATGGTATCTGCTTCTTTGCTAACACGCATTTTCGTGTAGGTTCTTGACCTGAATGTAGACCTAAGTGCTGCAAGTGCTGCTGAAGAATAGAAACTTTGAAAGTGTGTTGTTTTCTTATTACCTTTTTAAGTCGTGGTGGAAAAATTGTGCTTGAACTTTTAAGGAGGTTTTTGTATGTGCTTGTGTAAAATGCGACTTTTAAGTGTTATCACAAAGGAAAATTATCGCCCATAAAAAGGCCGAACAACTTTCGTTGGTAACTATTAACTAAAGATTGATGGTTGATGCACAGTTTGACCATGGATTGATCATGCAAAGTATGTTCAAAAACTTTTAAACTGATAAAACATTAACAATGAATATACTGCATATACATACTTTCATATCCCACAATAAAAACAAAACCTTCAATGTCTGGTTTAGTTTACACGGCCGGTCCTAAGTTTCATATTGTTGGTTGAATCACTTAGCTACCATGTTAAAACTGTATGAATCTCACACAATTTGACTTGCTTATTTAAACCGTTCCGTCAAATTCAACCGTCGTACTCCTTGGTCGCAGCATTTAAGTGACGGATAAACCAAATTAGGGCAAAAGCTTAACTAAAATCCTTGGTACCTTGTATGAACGAAGTTTAATGACAAAATTGACACAAATCTATTGTATAGTAATTATAAAGTTAACAATTTACAAATTTAAAAAATCACAATTCATATGCTTTTTTAATCATCTGATTAAAATTCTAAATATAATAATCTAAAAGAATAACCCTTCTTTACATCTCATTTACTACCAAAATCCATCATTTAATCCCATCTATCTTCTTTAAACCACCCTTTTGCGACGAGCAGTTGACGACCAAGAAGAAGGCAAAACCGCAAACACCACAAGACCACCCAAAATAACAACCGGAAGCAGCAGCAACATCGACGGCGGTGGCGGCAACGGCGGAAGTATCACCGGGAGTACCAACAACGACACCGCCAATCCCACCATCACCAGAACCGATTCCACACTAAAATAGCTCTTAGATTTCGACACCATCTTTTCCTTTTTACCTCCAAAATCATACTCCAGCCGCCTCTGCTGCACCACCATACCATATGTCATGTTCATATTAAATCTTCTGACTTCCATAGTTTTGAACTTGTAAAATGAAATGGGTTTGGATTGAATTTGTGAGATGTGATGGATATTTGAAGGAAGAAAATTGTGAATGAAATCTGTGGGGTGGTGGTCGGATTAAGTGGATCGGTAGATCAAGTGGTGGCTGCAACTAGTTTACTTATGATTGCAAGTGTTGGTGTGTTTTTCAAGACCAAAGGATGGGCTTGTCGTTGTTCAAAAATCTAGACACACACAACTACACAAATTCTAAGGATCAATTTTTTAACATGTATAGTTATTGTACACACCACTTATAGAAAGTTTTAGGTATATGAAACTTTTGATGTAATATTTCCATGTGATAAATATGCTATTGCAAAAGTCTTTCCATCATGTGCTAATAATAATAATAACGGTATTGATGGAGGTGATAACCTGGAACATTTTTGACAAAGCAGCAATGGGAGAGTTGAATAGTAGTAACCTACCTTTTTTTCTAAGTACATCCCACCTATTACAAATATGCGTGTATTGACAAACCAAACTTTTTATGTATCATGTTTTGTATTCCACGTGTAAAGCTTTTTTGTGATGTTTAATTGAATGTTTTAAAATTTGAAAAGTTGCAACTTGCAAGTCCCAAAATAGTAATGGCCGGTTAATGGTTAACAACGTGAATAATATAAAGAATGATGGTCCCTGCCTTAATCACGGAAAGATATAACACGTTAGAGAAAAAGCAACATAATTTGTCCTCTCTAGCGATGTTCATTGTCTCTCTTTCGGTCGAGTTTGGAAAAAAAAGTTCTAGGTTAAATTGCTAACTATGATTTTGAGAAATGACAGATTTAACTGAAAAAAGTTCTAGGTTAAATTGCTAACTATGATTTTGAGAAATGACAGATTAAACTTGTCAGATCGATTGGCTTTTGGCGGTCTACACGTTTTTTCTTAATTCAAAATCAATAGTATGTATTTAGGCTACCACATTTTCAGATTATGTTTTAACCGGGCCTACGCTGGCTTCAGAGTTTGACTTGGGCGTTCTTTCAAGTAACCATCCGCCGGCTGCTACTTGACAGTCGTTGTGTTTCCACAAGAGCATAACACTCTCTCTCTCTCTCTCTCTCTCTCTCGGAACACTATGGGACAAAAACTCGGATGAGTTTCGGATTCGAACTCACAACCTTGCACAAGGTATAGCTCAAATTCTTCATTGCCTTAATTCACCAAAGTGGCACAAGTGAGAATCAAACTTACATCTCCATTGAAGAACCAAACCTTGCTAGGCCACAAGTGATGGATTAAATAAAACATATCTAAAATAATAAATATTGTTAACAGATATATAAATATACTTTATTGCAAATTCCAAGCAATAAAAACATTAAAAACTGGTTCAGTTTATATAACATGATTCAAGTTCCAACCCGTAAGCGAGATCGTCAAATAATCATATTATCAAAACCGAACCATAGATATTGAACCCTACAAATTTCAAACGTCAAATAATCATATTATCAAAACCGAACCATAGATATTGAACCCTACAAATTTCAAACCGGCAAAACGAGCTGACTTGTTGTCATTTGATTAGTTGAGTCGATTTCAACGGTTTATAAATACCCATATTCCTCTCAAACACCATCTAAGTCACAAACCAATCAAATCAACAAAAATGCTCAATATAGAAAATTTTTTTCCTTTGTACCTTATAATGATTCTTATGATACATGAAGTTCAATGACTAAATTGATATAACACAAATAAATCAAATGCACAAAGTTATAACGATTTACAAATATGTAAACAATCACAATATAAACCAAACATATGCTTTTTTATAAACATTTTAACTAAAAAAATAATAAACCATAAGTATAATAATAAGCCTTCTATACATCTCTTAATCCACCAAAACCCAATATTCTCTAAACCACCCTTTTGCGACGAACAGTAGACAACGACAAAGACGGCGTAACCACAAACACCACAAGACCACCCAAAATAACAACCGGAAGCAGCAACAACATTGGCGGCGGCGGCGGCAACGGCGGAAGTATCACCGGAAGTACCAACAACGACACCGCCAATCCCACCAACACCATCACCGACTCCACACTAAAATAGCTCTTAGATTTCGATACCATCTTTTCTTTTTTCCCTCCAAAATCATACTCCGGCCGCCTTTGCTGCCGTAGCACCATGGTAGCACCACCATAGGTCATGTTCATGTTAATTTGTCTGACTTCCATAATGATATTGAAGTTGTATCTGAAATGGGTTTGGATTGAATTAGTGAGAGGTGATGAATATATGAAGGAAGATTGAAATCTGTGGGTGGTGGAGTATGGTGGTGGTTTGGGCAGACCAAGTGGTGGGCCGGTGGGTGCAACTAGTTGTTTACTTTATGTGCAAGTGTTTTTAGTGTGTTTTTCAAGACCTATATGGGTTCTTTGTTTCTGGACAAATTATTAATCTTGGTGCAGGCCATATTGAATTTGTCTTTGCCACAGTTATATAGCATTAGGCATGTTATAATGACTTTTAAGTTTTTAGGTGGGTTCTATGTATTTGGTTTTAGGGCTTATTATTTTCTCATTACCTTCTTAGTCAAAAAGATGAAATTTTGATTTAAGGACCATGTCAACTTAGAGATCATAATTTTCCATGGAAAGAGATGCGGTGAGGCGAGTTTTTCACAAAATTAGGTAGGATTGCTCGTTCAGTAAAAAATGTGTAGATTTTCTTAGACAAAATCAACCGATACAAGGTGACTTTGAAAAACACAGTGATTAACGAAAGTATGAGTATTGACTTAGACTAAGTGCTTCAACTTCTATTGCACAAAAGTTGGTGAACCTATGATTATATTTTCGTGATGATGATAGATGAGTGTTGAATTAACCGAAAAAAAACAAGACAACGGGCAAACATCACAGATCAACAATATAAAGTGTATGAATGTTTCAAAATGGTGTTATATATGCAAATCTAGGAGTTTGGGAACCGTATTAACGAGATAATTAACATCTGAATTACTTATATGTACAAGCAGTTGAGTACATGTGATCATTTTGGTAAGTTTGATAAACCAAAGATGATACGGTTAGCAATATGTATCCATGTGATTTTGATGATGATGATGAAGATGCATGATGATGATGATGATAAAAGAAGACTTGTGATTAAACTTTTGAACTACATTGATAATTTCAAAGCGGATACAATATTTGTCAGAAGGTTTACCACCCTCATGTAAGATTGATGTTGAAACACATAAACACATTGTATTTTCGTTGGTGTATCATGCAAGTTATCATTAGTTAGCGGTCGCAACAGAAGCGTTGAGAGATTCTTTTATGTAGTGAAGTACGTGAAATATACTTTGCGTAATCAGATTGCTGATTAAAATTTAACCGATTGTAGTATCGTTATATTGAAAATTCGTTGTTTAGTAAAATGATTCCTTAGATAATGTAATACTTGGTTAAAAAAGGATAAAAACTCGTAGGGACCAAGTTTAAGGATATTGTAAAATATTTATGCATTTTCTAATGATTAATGACGCCTCTTTATTATGCACTTGACATTAATTTTGATTTTTTCTTTTTATTATGTAATGTTTTGGACAAAAATCAGCTAAGGAACTAGTATCCAAATCTGTTATGTGAGGTAAGGTGTTAATTCAATAATAACAAATGCATAAGCGTGATATCGGTGAACACAATGGTTTGATCATGAGGGAAAAAGCCCTTAATCACGATAGTCTTACTTCGGTCAAAACTTATCGAGACAATCGTTGGTAAAATAGCTCCGGTCGAAGATTAATAGGATAATCTTTGGTCGAAGTACTTTAGTCAATGATCAACAAGGTAACCTTTGGTCGATTAGTCTATGGTTATCGTGGTCTCCGGCACAAAAAACCCCCGGACGGTGAAAACTATCACCGTCGAGTTTATTAATGAACAAAAGGTGATTACAAATATTTGTGGAGTATATGATCGAGATTACAATGAAAGCTAGTATATAGAGAGAATAATTGCTTCTGCTCTAGTGTGTGTGTAAGTACATGTGTCTATTCCTATCGATCATACTCAAATATATAAGGAAAAAGTAATTAACAAACTTAACGACTTCATCCTATAAATCCGCTAGTCTTCCATTCTTCACCAACGTGCTCTTTGACCACGTGCTGATAGCCACTCACTAGCGAATAAAGCGGTAGACCAGGTCTAGATACCGTTGTTGTTATTTAAACGTCAATCTTCTAGAGAGTTCGTCCATAATCAGCTATGTTGAATTAGGATCCTAGATCCATGTTCCAGCTACAGGATGTCCCATGAGGATAATTGATGCAAGTTCGTCTTGAAGTCGATATACCTGTCTAACACATCACCATACTAAACGCAATTATTAGTAAACAAACAATACCGAGGATCGTCGATCCTTTATATCCTGATATATATTTCAAGGATAAACTATCCATAAGACAGTCAAGGATAAAGGATCCTCAGTATAAAAATCGTGGCCTAACAATTGCCCCCAAAATGGCGGGTGACAGTGGAGCACAGCTGTTATTTTAAAATTCAAAATCCTGCAAAAACTGAATGATGGGACGGTTTTGCCAGAAAATTTACCATTTAGCCCCCAAGGTTAATTATAACCGTCTATATATGCCGCCCTATATCTTGGATTATATACACCTTTATCCGACGCATCATGTATTCTTCTAACCTCTGTATCTTATTTTCTTTAATCATGTATGCCGCTTCTTTTTCTTCTCCGGCCCCTTTTAAACCTTCTGAACATTCATCCGGCGGTTCCGAACTAGTCGAAATGGAACCTCAAGGTCTGCTTTCCAACCCATCTTCCAAAATTACGGATCCCGAGGTTGACAGTTTTCATACATTGTTTTCTCCAGAAACCCTGTTCCGACCCTACGAATCCAGCATTAGATGCGATATTTACTCCAAGGTTTGGGTCTGCTTTCCGGCAACTCCCTTTCTTATCGGCTATAAATACCCCTTTCCGCCTTTTACCCAAAGTTTTTTCGATTCTACCGGCATATCTTACATACAAGCCATGCTGATGATCTGGAGGGTTCTTAGCACTATTGAAAGAATCATCAAGGAGGAAAAAATCAATTTTGGCCTTCCGGAGTTGTCATATCTGTATACCCTTACTACTTTCGGTTCTGCCCGTTTTATATTCAAATCCAAGCCCCGACAGTCCCATCCGATCTCCAAAACCACGCTAAATGATTCCGTGTGGAGGAATCAATTTTTCTTCGTTAGACGCGACTCGATACCACGGGGGACTGATCTTCCTTCAACGTGGGTCACAAAGGGTAGAATCCTGGATCCTTAAGGAATAGCAGGATCCTTTATTCTTCAGTTTTAAGACTTATTCTTTTCTATTGTCTGCAGGTGAAAACTTCGCTTCATTGAAAAAGCTACCTGGAACAGAAGAAAAGGCAAAACGGTTCCTAGCACTGGATACCGAAGTTAGGACCTTTCAAGCTCGGTTTGTTGAAGGTTTTTGTGACATCTCCTCAAGTTCAAACATGTCAAGTAAGCTTTCAAGCTCGGTTTGTTGGCGGTCAAGTAAGCTCCGAGCCCAAGACTGCCACTACCAGGGCTAAATCCGCAGCTTCCAAGAGGAAAAAATCCTCTAATCCCGAGACTCACTGTGACATTGTCTGCTCTGTAAGTGTACCGTATTTTCCCCTTTAGTGATTTAGGATCCAGTATTGTCCCAATTTTGATACGAAATTTATTGGTAGGCTGTGATTGCTATGAGGGACCATTACAAAAAGACTATCCTCCAGATGAGCGAGAAAATGTCCGGGTTAGGGAAAGCTGTGGTTGCTAAGGATAAAGCTATGATCCAACTCAAGAAACAATTGGAGGATTAGATATCCTCAACCGAAGCCCAACGTCAAGAGGCAGTGGAGCAGGCGACTAATGAAGCCAAGGTGTGGGCTGCCAGGTCGGTATTCCAGGTGCGGATCAAGATGGCGCAGGAAGCCGGTGATCCTGCTTTTGAAAAGTCGGCCTGGGAAGTGGAGAAATGGAAGGCTGCTCTTGATGACCTTGGTGGTGAGGATGATGAAAAGATGGTTGAGAACACCGAGGCTGGGACCAGTGGCGTTAAGGAGGCGGTTGAAGCTGGCAAGGGGGAAGGTGATGCTGCGGTTGAAGATGCAGCTTAAGTGGGCGATGAAGGATATTAAAGACAAGGCCCGAGCCCACTTTTTTATTTGGTGTTGATGTTTTTATGAACAATTTCTATGGTCTGTAATAAACAATAGTTATTTAGGGTAAATGATCCATGATCCTTAAGACAATCTGCTGGGGTGACAATGGTGGAGGGATCCTCTGTTTGTGGGGATGAAGCCTTTGTTGCCCCTGTTTTTAATTTCCCTGCACTTTATGAACTATTAGTAACTTTCACTTAACCCGGATGGATGGTACATCTTTTCGTATGGTGAAGTCCGGGTTAAGGATTTTGGATAAGTCCTTGGGGCTTATTTTAATTAATATATAAATCTTTTGACTGTTTACTTGTCATTTATTTTCAAAAACTTGTTAAATATAAGTTTGGCGTTGTTAATAGTTTGACAAATAATTTTGAGTAAAAGATTTATGGGATAAAAGATCTTTAAAAATCGTTTAGAATAGAATATCCTTAAATCGTAAATCTTAGGATAAAACATTCTTAATAGTTGAAAACATTTATAAAAGAGAATTTCCTTGTAGGGCAAGTTTTAGGATAACGTATCCTTAAAATGGCTAAAGATTTTAGTAATCAAATTACTTTAAGAGAATAGCTTCTCAAACTGAAATTTCCAAAATAATTGCAACAAATAATACACATAAGTTAACTAATAGAGAACATACCAGAAGGTCTAGATAGACCTAAGTTACTAGGAGTATCGAACTCTTAATGATCCTTACAAGAGTAGCATTAGGATCCGGGATCCTTAGTTTCTTGATCTTCAGAAAAAACTTAGAAAATCCGCTGCAAAGAATTCATATTATCAACTGGGATCGAACCCATTAAACTGGGGACAAGCCCAATAAATAAACTGGGGACAAGCCCGTGCAACTGGGACAAGCCCATAAAATAACCTAGGGACAAGCCCAAACTGGGGACTGGCCCAAAGATTCAGATGTAAACTGGGGACTCGCCCAAACCGGGATTTAGCCCAAACGTGAGATAACGTGAAAACGTTATAAACCGGAGGTATGGTACGTCTACCATAATTCATAGGATCCTCCATATAGTCGGAGACAACGAAATTGTCAGCCACTAAGCGTGTACTGGTCCCGCTGCCCCGAACTATACGTCGGATAGCGTGCGCAATTGGAGATCGTGAGAAAGGTGAAAACCTTTAAACCGTAGGGGATATGACCATCGGGGGTCATATCCAATCGTGGGCTAGGCCAAGGGAAATAAGATAGTACCTCAAACGTAAAGGAGAGGTGGCCAACCTCTTGAACATCAACTGAATTATTGTAATCTTTCATGGTTATTCAAAACTTGGAAAAGATATAGTGTTAAGAATACATTATCCATAAATTAACAGTAATAATTCAAAAAGAATAACTGATCAGAAAGATGTTACCGATTTAAGGATCCTAGTTCCTTTTTTGGATAATATATACTCTCAGGATAGTGGATCCTGATCAGAAAAAATATTTCTTGAGGTGGATGGCATTCCATGCTCTTGGTAACCTGTTGCCTTCTATTGTGAGCAAATGATATGCCCCCTTTCCTGCCTCCGACTCAATTTGATAAGGTCCTTCCCATTTGTGCGCTAGCTTCCCATCAGCCGGATTTGTTGTGTTTTGAAAGGCTTTCATTAACACTAGATCTCCTTCTTGAAATCTTCTGATTCTGATATTTTTGTTATATGTCCCAGCTACCCTTTGTTGATAAGCTGCCATTCTGATTTTTGCTAGATCTCTGAGTTCTTCTATAGTATCCAAGTCTTCAAGAAGGACTTCTTTATTGAATCCAGGATCACGGATGTTGGTTCTCGCAGTAGGAACCACCATTTCTGTGGGAATTATTGATTCTGATCCAAACACCAAAGAGAAGGGTGTCTGGCCTGTTGCATTTTTGGGTGTAGTTCTGTCTGCCCAAAGAACATAAGGAAGTTCTTCAGCCCATTTTCCCTTCTTGGATCCTAGCTTTTTCTTTAGATTGTTGATGATGATCTTGTTGCTAGACTCTGCTTGGCCATTGGCTTGAGGATGAACCGGAGTTGAAGTAATCATTTTGATGCCCCAACTGTCACAAAATAAAGTGGTTCTCTTCCCGATAAACTTGGAACCATTGTCACAAATAATTTCAGCGAGAATACCAAATCTAGTTATTATATTTCGTTTAATAAAAGATATTACTTCCCTTTCTCGGACTTGTACAAATGCTTCTGCCTCAATCCATTTGGAGAAGTAGTCAGTCATAGCAAGCATGAAGACTTTTCCACCTGGTGCTTTTGGCAGTTTGCCTACAATATCCATACCCCATTTCATGAAAGGCCATGAGGAAGATATAGGATATAGAGGCTCCGCTGGTTGATGAAGGATGTTTGCGTGTCTTTGACAAGCATCACACTTTTTTGAATACTCCACTGTATCCTTCTTCATTGTTGGCCAGAAGTATCCAGTTCTGAGTATCCTGGAAAATAATGCTCTTCCACTTGTGTGATTTCCGCAATCTCCTTCGTGAAAATCCTTAAGTACTTCTTGGATCTCAGGATATTCGATGCATCTCAGATATGGACCTGCAAGAGATTTTCTATATACCATATTATCTTATAAAATATATTGGGATACCTTGAGTTTGAATGACTAGGGATTTTCTGTGGCTGGAATTTCTCCAGTCTGAATATAGTTCTTGATAGGATGGATCCATGATCCTTTGTTATTTGAGGATGAAGGATACCAGAGTACGATTTCCTTATCATTTGTTATGTCTCCGACTTCCTGTTCTCCTATTGCTGGCGAGAGAATGTGGATTATTGGGATTTTCAAATCTTCAGGAATCTTCAGAGATGAGGCTGAGTTTGCTAAGGCATCTGCCCCAGCGTTTTCTTCCCTCGGTACCTGTGTAATACTAAATACTTCGAAAAATTTCGACAATTCCTTCACAACATTTAAATATTTCATTAGTTTCTCACCTTTAACAACATACGAGCCGTTAAAGTGGTTAGTTATAAATAAAGAATCTACATAAACTTGAAGATACCTGATCCTCATGCTTTTGGCTAATTGCAAACCTGCGATTAAAGCCTCGTACTCTGCTTCATTGTTTGTTGCTTGGAACTCACAAGCTATGGATTGGGGTAATATTTCCCCCTGTGGCGATTTCAGTAGGATCCCCAATCCTGTTCCTCTCACGTTGGACGCTCCATCTGTGAAGAGTATCCAAGGATCCGTGGTCTTTTCAGTTGTTGGACTTCCAAGTCAGTTTCTCTTTGTAGATCACTAGTGAAATCAGCCACAAAGTCTGCTAGTGCTTGAGACTTGATTGTTGTTCTCGGCTCGTATTGGATATCATATGCACTTAACTTTACAGCCCACTTAGCCATTCTACCTGATAACTCTGGTTTTTTAAGAACATTCTTTACAAGATAGTTAGTTCTCAAAATAATAGGGTCAGTTTCAAAATAATGTCTCAGTTTAGTTGAAGCCATAACATGTGCAAGAATTAATTTCTCTAAATGGGAGTACCTGGATTCTGCATCTAAAAGACTCTTACTTACATAATACACAGGGTATTGTTCACCATCGTGGTCCTTTACCAAGACGGCACTTATTGCATTGCCTGACACTGCGAGATATAAAAACAAGGGTTCTCCATCTATAGGCTTTATCAAGGCTGGTGCTGGGATAAGTAATCCTTCAAAGCCTTGAGTGCAGCCTCATGTCTTTCAGTCCACTCAAATTTCTTGTTCTTTCTTAGGATATCATAGAAGTCTTTGCACTTCTCGGAGGATCTTGAAATGAATCTATTCAAAGCCGCTATTCTTCCGGTGAGTCTCTGGACATCTTTGAAATTTGTAGGAGAATTGAGATTGATGATGGCTTCGATCTGTTCCGGGCTTGCTTCAATTCCCCTCTTTGTGACCATGTATCCTAGAAACTTTCCAGCCTTAACGCCAAAGTGGCATTTGGATGGATTTAGTTTCATGTTATAGTGATCAAGGATATTGAATGCTTCCTCAAGGTATCTGAGGTGATCCTCTGCTTTCTTCGACTTTACCACCATATCATCTATGTATACCTCCATAGTCTCTCCCAATTGGTCCTTGGTCATCATGTTGACTAGTCTTTGGTACGTCGCCCCTGCATTTCTTAGTCCAAACGGCATGGCAGTATAACAATATATGCCGGTTGGAGTCATGAATGTTGTATCCTCTTGATTAGATAGTTCCATTTGAATTTGTTGAAATCCAGAGGAAGCATCCATAAAGGTGAGCATTTCATGTCCAGCCGTCGCGTCCACCATGGCATCTATATGTGGTAATGGGAAAGGATCATTGGGGCATGCCTTGTTTAAGTCCGTAAAATCGACACACACCCTCCATTTCTATTCTTTTTTGAAACAACGACCACATTAGCTAGCCATCGAGGATATTGAACCTCTCTGATCATACCGGCCTTAAGAAGTTTTTCAACTTCTTCTTGTATGATCTTGTTCCTCTCAGGAGCGAATTTCCTTCGCTTCTGATGGACGGGTTTCACAGTTAAATCAAGGCCGAGTTTATGAGTGATTACCTCTTTTGAAATACCTGTCATGTCTGAGTGTTTGAAGGCAAAAGTAGATCTTCTTCGCCCTAAGAAAGATATTATATCCTCCTCGATCTTACTGGGGATATTGGATCCTAAGAACACCTTTATTTCTGGATCTTTGGGGTCCAATGATACTTCTTTAAGGTTTTTCTCCCGAGCTTCCAGCACGTCCCTAGGATGTTGTTGTAGTTGCTATGCTATAGTTGGTTTGGCTGTTGGCTTCATTGATGATGAATAATAGTTCTTGGCCTCTGCTTGGTCACCCACTATCTTCACAACTCCCCAAGGAGTAGGTAACTTGATGCATTGGTGATAAGTTGAAGCTACAGCTTTCATCCCATGGAGCCAAGGCCTACCTAAAATAACATTACAACAGGAAAGGTTATCTATTACACAAAATTTTGATATGAGTTTAACCCTTCAATATAAATTGGGAGGTTGATGTCCCCCAATGTTTTCGTGGTTTCACCACTGAAACCGACTAGCACCGATGTTCTATGAATGATTTCTGAATCCGGGATGTTCATCTTCTTGAGTACATCATGTTGGATAATGTTGACTGAGCTACCACCGTCCACTAGGATCCTGCGTACATAATGGTTAGAGATAAATAAAGTAATAATCAAACCGTCATGATGAGGATCATGAATGTTCAACTTGTCTTATTCGTTGAAGAAGATTCTCTTGTCTGTTGTTAATGTGGTTGACACTATCGGATGATCCCCGTTATCCATCTTGATTTCCTTGGCGGATTTTTTTGCTGCAGAGAAAGAAGTTCCACAGATGTCTGAACCTCCGGAGATGAAAGTGATTGCTTGCACACCCAGCTTGTCCTGTTGAGGATCCTGGATCCTTGAATTGAAAAAGATTCTCTGATCAGTTACTCGAGTGGTGGGAATGAGTGGTCTTCTCTCATTATCCAACTCGAATTCTTCTATGGGACTTTCTTCTATGGTACAAGAATCTCTAAACAGTTCGTAGTCTCTGGAGACAAAGTTGATCACATGAGCATCTGGTGGTGGTGGTGTTGCTTTTTGTGGAATGTCTTCAGGATCTTGGATCTTGGATTTCCTCCTTCCCAAGAGTTTTTTAAAGTGACCCTTGCTCAGGAGGTATCCAATCTCCTTCCTTAAGCCAATGCACTCGTCTGTCGCGTGGCCAAAATCTTCGTGGGAGGCACACCACTTAGACTTGTCCTTGAAACCTACAACCTTCTCATTCTTTCGGGGCCACCTTGCTTTTTCTCCCAGATCCTTCATGGCACAGATCAGGCCATGAGTATCCACAGAGAAACAATAGTCGGAGATGCAAGGATAGTCTTCATCGTCATCTCCTTCTTCAACTGCCCGTACGATTTGATTGTTGAACTTGGCGTATGGCTTTAAGTTGTTGTTCCTATTCCAGGATCCTTTATTCTTTTCGGGAGTTTCTTGTTTTGTTTGTCCCCCGAGACGATCATGGATCTTCTTATCTTCCTCTAACCGGATGTATCTTAATGCCCTGTTTCTGACTTCATCTAATGTCTTGCATGGAGTAATCACTAAATCATCATAAAAGGGGGAGCTCTTTTGAATTCCCATCTTGAATGCTTCAACAACAGTTATCAAGGTTTGGGATTTCTAGAGCTTCCTTGCCGAACCTGGTAACGAAATCCCTAAGGGATTCATCACTAGGTTGAACAACACGATATAAATCACTGGTTAACCTCTCAAATTTCCGACTACAGGAAAATTGAGTGTTAAATAAATTAACTAAATGAGAGAAAGATGTAACCGAGAAATGAGGGAGACTTAGCAGCCATTTTAGTGCAGCTCATGTTAGTGTGGCTCCAAATCCTTTACAAAGGCAAGCCTCCTTGAGTCTTTCAGGAACGGGATTAATTTCCATCATCTCCCTATACTGTGCAACATGTTCCTCCGGATCGGTACTTCCATCATACGTCTTCATGTTGGGAGTTTGGAACCGCTTCGGGATTTCAGCATCACATATGGGCGGAGCGAATCTTGATAATTTGTGACTTCCCTCCGGTATCTCAGGAATTGGACGTATTACTCTCGGGACACTGGATATCATATCCTTTAGCTTCTGTAACTCTTTGGCCATGGCCTGGTTGATACCTGAATTCTGCATGGGAACATGGTTAGTATCTAAAGATATAGGATTGTACCAGTTACCTCTCTGTTGGGTTGAGTTTGGTATTCCAGACGAGTATCTGGGATAAGAGGAGTCAGCAATCGGAGTGGGTCCTCCAGAAGTTATGGTTTGCATGGGGATTATGTCCCCATCATGGACTTCGGAAGATCGTTGATGTAGGGATCCAAAGGATCCCTGATCCTGAAAGAGGGATCCTTGATAAGGAATCCCGGAGGACCCTGGCGGAAGCACCCCTGATCCCCTTTGGAACATCGAGGAACTCTGCATTGGTTGACCAATTGATCCATGGTTGAAGCTAGATGGTCCTTGCTAGAAATCCGAGTATCCTTGAACCTGAGGACCCATGGATCCTTGTTGAAGGATGAATGATCCTGGCTGAAAGACTGAGGATCCTTGAGTTTGCTGGCCCATGGACCCTGGTTGCAGGATAGAGGATCCTGGTTGAAACATTGAGGATCCTTGAACCGGTTGACCCATGGACCCAAGTTGAAGGATATGTGATCCTGACTAAAAGAGTGAAGATCCTTGCGAAAGCTGAGCCATGGATCCTGGACTGGTGAAATCCAGCATCCTGGGCACCAGGGGAGTGAGATCTTCTGCTGGCCTCTTATTCTTCCTGAGATCTTCTATCACACGAAGGATCCTCTGGTTAGTCTTGTTTTGCTGCTCCATATATGCTTTTACCTGCGAAAACATAGAGGAAACGTCATTGTTAGAGTTTACCGCCAAAGTAGCAGCGGTTGTTCTCGAGCTCTGGAAGACTGGTATTTGCGTCTTGCTCCTAGAAGTAGCAGCCTTTGGTGCTCCCGTGATTGGCGGAGGCATCGGCGGCAAGGTCCTTGAGGAGAGAGAAACCGAAGACGGCATAGTTGATGATGCAGAGGTGGATTGAGAGGCCATTGAAAGTGATATGGGTATGAAAAATGAAGGTTGATGAGAATAATATGGGTTATAGCACCAATTGCCCCACGGTGGGCGCTAAATTGTTTTGGAAAAAAATCAGCTAAGGATCTAGTATCCAAATCTGTTATGTGAGGTAAGGTGCTAATTCGATAATAACAAATGTATAAGCGTGATATCGGTGAACACAATGGTTTGATCACGAGGGAAAAAGCCCTTAATCACGATAGTCTTACTTCGGTCAAAACTTATCGAGACAATCGTTGGTAAAATAGCTCCGGTCGAAGATTAATAGGATAATCTTTGGTCGAAGTACTTTAGTCAATGATCAACAAGGTAACCTTTGGTCGATGAGTCTATGGTTATCGTAGTCTCCGGCACAAAAAAACCCCCGGACGGTAAAAACTATCACCGTCGAGTTTATTAATGAACAAAAGGTGATTACAAATATTTGTGGAGTATATGATCGAGATTACAATGAAAGCTAGTGTATAGAGAGAATAATTGCTTCTGCTCTAGTGTGTGTGTAAGTACATGTGTCTATTCCTATCGATCATACTCAAATATATAAGGAAAAAGTAATTAACAAACTTAACGACTTCATCCTATAAATCCGCTAGTCTTCCATTCTTCACCAACGTGCTCTTTGACCACGTGTTGATAGCCACTCACTAGCGAATAAAGCGGTAGACCAGGTCTAGATACCGTTGTTGTTATTTAAACGTCAATCTTCTAGAGAGTTCGTCCATAATCAGCTATGTTGAATTAGGATCCTAGATCCATGTTCCAGCTACAGGATGTCCCATGAGGATAATTGATGCAAGTTCGTCTTGAAGTCGATATACCTGTCTAACACATCACCATACTAAACGCAATTATTAGTAAACAAACAATACCGAGGATCGTCGATCCTTTATATCCTGATATATATTTCAAGGATAAACTATCTATAAGACAGTCAAGGATAAAAGATTCTCAGTATAAAAATCGTGGCCTAACATGTAATATGATCCAAACTGAACCGAAAAATCTAAAATCCAATGATACACAACTTAGCACAAAAATTTTTCAACACCAATGAAAACAATTGGTTCCAACCCATTAGCTTGATCGTCATAAAACCACAACGTCCAAAGCAAACCATATATCGACACATATAAAATTTTTAACCGGCAAAGCCGATGGATTTTCTTTGATTTGTCTAGTTGATCCGGTTTCACGGTTTTTGAGCATTCCTACTCCTCTTTAACAACATCTATGTCACGGATCAATCAAATTAGGAAAAGGCTCAAACTTAGAAAAAAGAAATCCTTCGTACCTTATAATGAATCTTATGATATATAAAGTCTAATGACTATAAATTGATATAAACACAGACAAGAAATGCATTAAATTCTAAATTTCATAAAATCATAGCGATTTACAAATTAAAACCTCACAATATAAACCAAACATATACTTTTCAATCAACATCTTAATTAATAAACTAAAAAGTACAATCAACTAATTAAGCCTTCTATACACCTCATAAACTACCAAAACTCAATATTAATTCTCTAAACCACCCTTTTGCGACGAGCAGCCGACGACCACGAAGAAGGCATAAACGCAAACACCACAAGACCACCCAAAATAACAATAGGAACCAGCAGCAGCATTATCGGCGGTGGCGGCAAAGGCGGCAGCACCACCGGAAGCACCAACAACGACGCAGCCAATCCCACCATCACCATCACCGATTCCATACTAAAATAACTCGTTTTCGACACCCTTTTCGCTCCAAAATCATTTCGCGACGATAACCGATCACCGTAACTCATGTTCATATTCATTCTCTGCACTTCCATAATAATACTATTTAGAACAAGTTGTCTAGTAGAATTTGTGAGTTGTGATTAATATTATGAAGAAAGTTGTTATATTTAAATGTGTGTAGGGTGTGGTTGGATTCAGTGGATTGGGCAAGTGGGGGCTGCAAGTAGTTTCCTTTTACTATAACTGTTGGTGTGTTTTTTAGGACCGATAAATAGGTACTTTGTTTCTAGACAAAGACCGGCGACCCGAACACGTTTTTCCCCTTTTGACCCATCATACTACGTTACACAATATTCGACCATCAAATATAAATTAATATCTTGTTTTATGTTTTATGAGTTTAAATAATTGAGATTTGGGAATGAAACACAGCAAATAGACAAGCCACGTTGAACTTGTTTAATGTTTATTCTATTGGTATTATTGTAAGTTGTGTGTGTGTTTTTAATACCTTTTTTTTTTTTATTTTTTTATTATGTGAGTTGCAATCAACACTTGCATAGGTTGATATGATGCATAATTTAATGAAACTCTTTACCAACTATTTTTAATTTTGTTTGACAAATACTATATAAATAAATTTATTAAATAACCAAATTGTTGTTAGATATAATAGTATATTATCAGAGAAGGCTTAAAAAATAAAAAAGTGAAAAATCTTTAAATGGGTGGCAAGTGAACTCACTTTAATACGATTTAAGGTGCAGGGGAATGAAAAAAAACTTATGATTGTTGCCTTTTATTTAGTTTTTTATTTTTTATAAAGTAAATAACTTTTTGTAGGCTATTAATTATTAAAAAGGTTCTATTATAAAACTGAACAATTTTTTTGAGTTTGATAACGTAACTAAATAAATAACCTTGAAGGATTAGATACGTTCAGCGACACATCAGGATTAATTTATTAGATCTTCATGATTTTGCAACCACTTAACACGCACAATACAATGCGTTTATTCAAAATAATGTTGTGTTGTGAAACTCTATCATATTGTTAAAGGAATGCGATATTCGGACACTTAGTGTAATTTTTTTTAATAAACTTTTTTACTAGCTTTTTTCTAATAAATTAATATTTTTGTTAGCTTTTTATTAAATATAACAACTTTTTAACAAAAAAGAATCATATAGGGTCATATCAATCGTATAGAGACCTATACGACTCATATAGTTTTATACAACTTGTATAAACTTATATGTCCCGTGTAGTTAATGGTCAACAGATTCTAACACAACCTAGCTTTATATAATTAGTATAGGCCTATACTACTAGTCGTATAGATAGACTGATTACATGGTCACGGTTTCTGAATTTCGATGCCTATTTTTTTAATTTTTAAAAAATATAGATGCATTTATGATTTACCCTCAACTCTCATACACATGCCATTTTGATTATTTTAGCAATTTGTGCCTTTATTTTTTAATAATAGGCCTTACATCATAAATACGTAAAATAGTAAAATTGTGGAAAAGCCTTATAAAAGCAACCGACTAAATTGAAATCAACTAATTTGTTTTTAAGCGTTTATTTAGTCAATAAAAATATAATAATAATAATAATAATAATAATAATAATAATTATTATTATTATTATTATTTTTTATGAATTTTTGGATTAGCTTATGTGTTGCGATTAGTAAAATCCATTTATTTTACCTTCTCCACAAGTTAAAATTCATAAGGTCTTATGGTTTACCAAACATATTATACATCTTATTAACTTTTCAAAAAATTTATAAGTTATAAGTTGATGAAAATAAGGAATCCCAAACATCCCCTAATACATATATTTCTTATTTCTTAATTCTTATTTTACTTATAACATACACAGATTTTCAGTTTTTTATCATAGCTTCCAGAGTTCCGGGTCCAAAAATGTGTGTACAAAAAATGTGTACATGTACATGTACATGTAACAGTACTATGCACTCTGTAGTAGTATCATATGTTGTTTTTGTAGTTTTGAATACATTATTGGTTATATAACAAAAGCTGTATATATGATTATTTATTTAGAAATACATAATTATAAGTTTATTTTTAAGTTTCAAATTACTTTAAATCTAAATAATGATTATTTAAAAAGAAGAAAAGAAAAACTCCCTTAAAAATCTTGTTTGCTCTAACATGCTAATAAATTTCATGACTTGGTGGTCATCGAGGTTTTTCTGCAAGGGTTTTCTCGTATGTTATGGATTCGATTCTTTAAAAGGGAGATTTTACTAGTATCCCTTACAAGACTAGGTGTGTTGGTTGTAAAAAAAAAAAAACTTAAGAAACTAACATAAATAAAATCAAAAGATTAGTTAAATAAATAAAATACTTAAATGATTCTTTAAATATTAATAAAGGAAATCTTACTGAACAACTAAATAACTCAAAACAATTTAAAAAGGGTAAAATCAAAACTCAAAAGATTAGTTGGGTTACGGTCGGTGGGTCGAGTAACCGGTCGGCCACACCCTCCCCGAAGTGAATGTTATGTAACTTATGTTTCATATATCATTGTTAAGAATTTTTAATTCATATTTTACACTTTAGTTCAGTTTATCATAACATGTTTTCAGTATTAGGCTATAATTACTTGTTTTGATGTTTAAATGATTAGCGTATTTTGCTCTTAGGTTTTGATTACTTAATGAAGCTTGTAATGTGTTTGGCTTTGTTGTGGCTTTCATCATTAAATGATTTGCACGGTCTTTCTAAGAATGTACGTCAATTGTTCGTTCGTATTTGTTTGTACATATGCTCACCTTCTCGCTAGTTGTTTTATTAGGATCAAATTCATACAATTTTTAACGTAAGCCATATAAGCTGAATTAGAGCATTCACAAAAGCAAACCTTCATAGCCACCAAATTAGCTCCACATCTAGTCCACCTCAAATTACAAATTTATTCACAAACACCAATTTTATTCACAACAACAAATCTCAACAAACTCTATTAAACCTTGTGTGTGAAGCCCACACTCTCATCCGCCAAAGGTCTGTGAGTCTGGACCTTCTTCAAATGGACTTCCTACGCATCAAAAGTTACATCAAACAAACGGTAATTACAAAATTCCCGTTGCTAATGCTTTTAGAGTAATTTTATTAACAATAGAGTAATTATTATTACGCTTTAATTACTCTAATATTTTTTTACACTTTTCACGTTAAAACTGTTTGTACCGACTCCCGGCGACGGCACCATCTTGAATATATATAAACGAAACATTCCCATGTTTTCTCAAGCCACCGGATTGTTTTATTTGTAAATGAAGGTTTTTCATGCATTTGACCTGAATTCACAGGATGGGTCTCACCAAACCCAGATAAACCTTAAACGGGTTATAACATCTCATTAAATTAAAAATTAATCTCACCAAATATTTGATATGAAAATCTTATAAAACAGGGATATACTAAAAATTAATATTCGATTTTTTTAAAAAACAATATATTATTTATAATTAAGAAACAATTTTATAGTAAAAAAATAAGCGGGTCATGGGTTTCACCAAACCCAGATAGCCTTTAAACCGGGTTATAACATATCATTTATTTGTGAAACTTTTTTTATCATTTAATCATAAGTATATTATTAACTTTCTTACAAAAATTAAATTAAAAACTAAAAAAATATAAATATTAAAAAGTTTCAACAAAATTTAAAAAAATATAAAAATATAAAAAGGAGCAAATTGACATGCCATGTTAAAATAATTAAAAATACAAAGGAGCAAATCGACATCCCATGTTAAGAGTCGTTTAATGTTTATTCTAACTGCATTATTATAAGTTCACGTATTTTATAATACAGTATAAAATTATTTAATAAATAACAAAGATACTTTTTTATCAATCTAATATAAGTTATAACCATGCTCGCTTACATTTACTAGAAATTTTGATTTCAAGTATATTCTTATCAATTTTTTTGGCTGAATTTTCTTTTTAGATTTATAACTTACTTGGCGGATTTTAATCGAATTTTTAAATAACTCGTTAGATTGTCAATTGCCATCATCCATTAACCTACAAAATGTAGGAAACCGATAGAATGCGACATATATTTAGAGATGAGAGGTACATAACTCACAAAATTACGCGACACATACAATTATAAGAGGATGTGGCTTTTACAATGATACACAACTTAAAAGATAGTAACATTCTTGATTTTGTGACAAAATCTACCTATACTAATAAAAAAAAATAACTCTGACACATGGCATTATGAGATTAACTCTCACTATCAAATTCCCGTCAAAATCACTTCTCTTCTATTTATGGAAAAGAAAAAAATCTTGGTTCTAAATATAGTATTGATTAAAAATTAAACATACTGTATATTAATGCCATAAGCTATATTCTAAACATACTTAATATAAAAAATTATTAATATAATAATTACATGTCTAAATATATTTTCTTTAAAATTGAAATGTATATATAAAAGAGTTTATGTTTAAAGAGTACATTAACATTCAATTTTTTGAGACATCTTCATATTAAAGAAAACTATAATAATTTTTTTAAAATTTTTTTTACAAATATTTAGTCTTGAAAATAATAGACAAATTTTCCATTATTGATATTTATTATAAGACTATTGTGATAATTGAACAATAGTGTGCTTATAAGGACAACATGAAAACTGTTCAAATTTTTTTAAATAATATAAAGAGACTTAATTATCTTTCTTTTTATTTATATTAAATTACTTATTGTAATTTATACATTAATTAATCCCGTGTAATACACGAGTTTCTAAAGCTAGTAAAATAAATAGCAAAATATATAAAAATTGTTTTTAGTTTAAAAATAGTGGATTAGTTTTAAACGAAAAGTCAATAATATAGGCTAGTTCCGTTTTCTCTTTCATATTTTTAAAGATTTTTAACCATTAAAAAAACATGATCAAAGTTTTCATATCACAGTTTACACTTTGTAATTTTGTATTTCGCCCAAGTTATAATTATATTTTGAATTTTCTGATAATACTTAAATATTAAATATCGCCTATTATTAATGCTTTGCTTCATATTCAAAAAGTTAACATGAAATGTGTTAAAATCATAAAATGGAATGCGAAAAACGTTGCAAAAGCAACCGCCTAAATTGAAATCAGCCTTTTTTATTTTACATTTTAAGCAACTTTTTTATTAACGTCTACCTGTCAAAGTTTACTTTTCTTAATATAAAACCTTTTTTTGACTATTGATTTACGCTCATCAAGTCATCCAACATAATTCAAACGCTTCAACCTATAAATTTATGGTATAAAATAACCCAAAACAACGTGAACAAAATATGTTTTCGTAATAACAAACACCTTATTACTTCTAAAAAAAGTTAATAAATAAGTTGGTCAATAAGCAATTCCAAACACCCCCTAAGATTCATACATCTTATAAAGTCGATTCCGATGTGTTAAAAACAATATATGCTATACCAAAACAATATTCCTCCTTGATAAATCTTCTTGCAAATGCCAAGTTCAATTCTACACAATGAAACACTGTGAGCCTCGCCACGAGATGGGGTTCCACATGTGACCACCCCCGGCGTAAAAATCAGTATTAGGTTATTTAACGAGAAAAGATCAGTACAAGAGTGTGAGTATAAGTGGGAAAAGAGCATACATGAGTCTTTCATCTTATGTGTTATATATAGTCGGAGTTTTAGGGCAGAGGTCATCAATAACGTCCTTGGTCCCTACCTGATGAACTAATTAATAGATCGTGACGGTGACTACCTGAATTCTATTGATTGACAGGGATTATTCTTTTTGTAATTTTGGGGACCACATAGATCGTGCAATTAATTAGCGTCGGATCTGGATCTATTCATGACCCGGGTCATATCTCTTGAATTAGAATTCAATTTTATTTTATTTTTGCAACCAAAGTTAGTTAGGTCAAAAATGATGCGACAAATTTAGAACCAGAATTTATTTTTAACTTCAACAATTTTCTGAAAATTTTGGAACCAATTTATTGTTGAAATTTAAATCTATTTTTTTTTGTCACAATTTTACAACCTAATTTGTGTGTGAAATATAACTTCAGTTGCAACTAAATTGTTTTCATGTATATATGACCGATTTGATGTTGGAATTTTACTTTAATTTCTACATTAATTCTTTTTCTTTCTTTCAAGCTCGTTTAAGTTCAACTTGTTTATTATACATCTACATACAAGTCCACGCATTAGCCATTTATCTACATATCAGACTAAAAATCTGAATAACCAAATTAACGATCCAATAAACACACGCTATTCTACCCAATTTATATCCAAATCTTTAAGCTTCACCATCCACTTCTCGGTATCCTGTGAAACATCAGGTTTAGACGTCGCTTTCTCTCCATCATTAACGTTGTTTCTCATTCTGTTTGGATGTCCGACCTTAAGTGACAAAAGACGTGAAACTTCATGCAAACCACCCCATTTCTCCAATGCCCGTGCTATATCATAGCGACCTACAAAAGGCATAAACTTTAACATTATAAAGATTTCCATGCATTCACAAATCTTAAGAACATCTAAATATATATGTAAAAAAAAAATATTGATTCCATAAGTATCTATGCCATTGTTCGATCTTACTCCAAAATAAAAAACTTGGAACAAATTATTTGCTGTTCAAATGTTCAATTGGTATAACAATGATAAGCACATGCCATAACCACCACCAACTAATGCATTGGTTTTGAATTTTATTTTTTGTCCCTTTAAAAAGTTGCAATAAGCCCTCACTTTATTCAAACTTACCATTTAAACCGTAGACTTTTCTAATATTTTTACTTTTCTTTAGCCAACCAAACGCCGACAAGTGGCATTCTCACGAGCTTTCTTTCCGTTCACAACTTTTAAAATATGATGTTCTATTAAATTCCGAATATGTCGTTGCGACGTTCTTATTTTTATCTACGTTTTGATAAAAAAAATAGTTTACCTCCACGCTCAAACGATTTTCTACTGGGCATATAGGCGGGGTCCATCCCCCAGCTCTTTTGGAAACGACTAATCTGTAAATTCGAAAATCATAATAATAATCAGATTATAGAAAAAGAATAATAACAACAATCATGGTAAAAGTACAAAGCTGACCTCTTCTTTTAAATTCTCGAGGTGATCCCAGTACCCTTTCGGTTTATGGTCTTTGTAAGCAAGTGAAAGATTCATCAACGAAGCAATTTTTCTAAAACCGCCTCTTCGTGAAATCGCCTTCTCCATATCAAATCTTCCATGTTTTCTTAACTGACTTCTCATTGGCATAAACCCTTCTTGCCCGTGTTCTGAAATGAATTTAAGAAGCTCAGTTTTGAGTACTTCAATGTAATGTCTTTATGTAAGCCAACAACCCGGTGTCTTCGTCTAGAAGGATTTTCATCATTGTTTTTTGATGACTGTTTTGATGGAATGTCACTAATATGCTTGATATTGGATCTAGTATCATTGTCTCGTGCTTGTGATGTATCGTTACATACTTCAACATAAGTTTGTGATTCTTTTTTCTCGATGTAGTCACGAATTGCACATAAGTTTGATGGGAGGTCTTCATAGATGACCTAATCATGAAATGGAATAATGTTTAAAACAATGAACATAAATGGAATTAGAATTTGGGTTGTGTTTTATCTCAGACGGGTCAAATTAGTCAAATTAACAAACTCGCTAAGAAAAGAGTTTGAAAGGGTCAAGATTAGCCCAAAACCTATTTTTGATGCATGCTACCTCCTAAAATGTAACTAACACGGTAATCATATATAAACAATCTGAAAGAATAAAAACTAAAAAGTGTGTGCATATCAACCCAACCTAGTGCCTAGCTCAATTAACCTATAGCTAAAATATGTCCAATTTAAACTAGGGGTGTAAACAAGCCAAGTTAGCCGAGCCGAGCCCGAAAGTGACCTAGTTTCGAACTCTAATTCTAGAGCTCGAGCTTGGCTCGTGAGTAATTTTCAAGCTTGAGCTCGGCTAATTTATTAATTATTAATTTAATAATTGTTATATAATATATGATATAACTTACATTATTATTATTATTATTATTTTGTCTTTAAGTATTAAGAGTATTTTAGTCATTTTACATGCATTATGAAACAATAGGGAGCAAACATGTAATTTTCAAACTTAAGGACCAAACTTGCAATTTGGGAAAATCATAAGGACCATTCAAGCAACTAAATCCAAATAAAAGTTCTATAAATAATAGGCTTGTTTGAGCTTAATAAGAGAAGCTCAGGCTTGTGATCGTCTATTAAAAAACCTTATTTTTAGGCTTGAGCTCGTTTAAGCTCAGCTAGGTTCGAGCTTTTAGCGAGCCCATCTCGATTAGCTCATGAACAGGCTCGTATACACCCCTAGCTTCAACCCGTTGACCTACCCAATAATCTTGCCACTTCTATTTACAACTCCATTGAGCCAAAGAAGCTTCAAAAAACAAGATAGCTCACCTCTTCCATGATGGCCTCAGAAAGTAACGAACCCGAATGCATCTTTGATTCCACACTGTATTTCAATAACGTGTGGTGATTGCCAAGTTGTTCAAGGATCCATCTCCCGTTAAACGAATCAAAATCGCCTTCAACTTGCTCAAATGTTATTTCTTGCTCAAGGAATTCACATAAATCTAGGACAACACGCGCATGAAGTACCATGTACAACAATCCCTTGCATCCTTCCTGCATGATGAAACAAATTTGTTTATGTTCGTTCATTTGCGTTCATTTATGCTGGTCATTTTACGTTTGTTTATGTTCATTCGTTAATATATTCATTTAAATGCTTTAGGCCCATTAGATTTTAGTCTAGTTTTAATATATTCATCTATGTTTAGTTATGTATGTTCATTAACTGTTCGTTTATACTGTTAACGAATGGGCACACACGAACATGAACATGTTCATTTCCTAACAAATGAACACGAACATGCTCCTTCGTCCAGTTCGATTACAAGCCTACATGTGATCCTATGAAGGAAAACCAAAAATACCTGAAGAATCCGAACTTTGTTGTTTTCTCGCGCTAAGACCTTGCTAATAGCTAAATTTGGAACTATCCTGCAAGAAACGAAAACCATATAACAATATTAAGTGCATATAATTGTATAAAAACTCTAGCTTTATATCTTTCAACCATATTAAAGATATATGACTTACTCAGGAAGGGTCTCATAAGAAGTCAAAACATTCCACACTTCACGAACCGGAGCTTTCACAGTTATGCTAGCAAAAACACATCGATGAACACCTCCATTTTCCTTTTAACACAAAGTCATTATTAATAATAACAAACATAATAGCTTCCATGTCCATTAATAATAGTTAGTCACTTACCAATAGGCCATCAAATCTTCTAAGATGAATTTCATCCACCTTGCAAGGGCTATCAATGTGGCATGTTTTGCCAAACACTCCCCAATTGTTGTTTACTTCAACAGTTTGTTTGGAAGCTACAGTAGGGATATTCTTATCCAGGTTACCATCAATATCTATGGTGGTTGAAGTTGCAGATTGTAAAGCTGAATAAACATCTGTGATTATATTCTCATTTCCTTCAAAATTTTCTCGGATCTTCGCGCAATAGCTTGAAGATTCACAGGAAGGTCAGATCGAATAATTCTCTCCATAAATATTGCAGGAATGTTGAAGTTTGGTATTACATTAACTTCATAAGACAGAATTGCTGTTGAAGACCTGCAAATAATAGAATTGCTAATGTAGTTAACAGAATAACAGTTTATAATATTTGTTATAGCTATAACTAGAGTATGATTATACCTTCTCCCTGATTTGACAGACCATTTGCCTTCAAATTTCTTAAAATCTCCATCAACCATCGAAAACTGGAGTTCACGACCATTAGCCTGATCTACGAAAAATGTTTACAGTTAGCATTAGAATCAGATTGTATAATTATGAAGTTTCCAGATACTAATCCGAAAGGAAAACACAAACATATCAAATTCATAAGACATTAAATAAATACTTACTGAGTTTGGAAACTCTTGGAGATCTAAAACAACACGAGCTTCAATATGCCAATATAGTGCTCTCTGCAAGCCTCTCTGTTCCAACCATATTCGTCCAGGATGAGCGCATGGAATTCTCGCACTAACGATAATAATATCAAGTATCAATAGGGCTATAAACAAACCAAACCGAACAAGACCTTATTCATGTTTGTCCGTTAACCTTTTACCAGATAAGCGAACGGTTCACAAACACCTAACCGAACAAATTTCTTGTTCGTGAACGCTTCACAAACACAAATGAACACAAACCATGTTTTATTTTATTTGTCTAACCGAGAATGGTCACTGTCAACGGTTTGGTCCGGCTACCAAGTTTGTGTTGTTTTTTATGGGCATATTCATATGTTAATTTATATAAAAATTAATCACATAATACTCATATGGGAAAGTTAACTGTTAACATACAAATTAAATTAACGTGCTAACTGTGAGAATCAAGTAGTGTAATTATATATACAAGTAGTGTAATTATGTAATTATTCTATGCTGTATATATAATTACACTACTTGATTCTCACAGTTAGCACGTTAATTTAATTTGTATTCGATCCAAACCCTACTCATATATATTTTTGTATTATAATTAATAACTTAGCTTAGATTCATATGACACTATTAGTAAACTGATTGTAAAATATTAATAACCTTTAACAAACAAACATAAACGGACGCAAACGACAACATTATCATTATCGAACGTTCAGGAACACAACTGAACAACGCAGTACCTAAAAATGAGATTAGGTATGAAATCAGCAAGCCTTTCGTAATCCGTAAGAGCAGTCCACACCGAATCGACATCCGCATCGACTACAACTTCCGACTTCACTCGACGCTCCCTCCACGATATCACCTCCACTTCACACTTCACTTTCCTCTTCCTCCCGCCTTCTTCATACAACACCACTTCCTCAGCACTTATTCCGTTAACATTCCCGTTCATCGCATTATTATTATTATTACTCACAGACTTACCAAAATTATCACAACCGCTAATCGAATTGAAACTCGAATTCGAAAATTTGAAATAAATGTTGTTTCTCCGACTGATTTTCCGGCGGATTCTGACGGAACTGTTTACGACGCCGTGGATATGGACGTGACGGTGGCCGGATAAGATGGCTGATCGGAGACTAGCATAGTGAGTGTGAGTGTGTGTTTTTGAGTGTGAAACAGTGTGTGTTGTTATGGGGAAATGAGCGGGTGAAAGCTGGTGGTTACGGTTGTGGATAAATATTTACTTTTATGATCCCTGAACTATGAATGATTTGTCATCTTAAACGTATTTTAATTGTGGTTAGTATTCGTAGTTAATCGATGCCACTAGATTAGATTGATAAATATCTGACGGAATTTTTTCAGCACGGCAAGTGACGCACCCGCTGACTATGCGCTTAGGTTATATGTTTTTCTTTTATTATCACATGATTTGAATACTCGTCATTTGAAAAGATAAAGTTTCATCAAGCATCTTAAATTAAATCTATTGGATCAAAAGCTCTTTTAGTAAAGATGCTTGAGTAAATTTGTTATTTTTATTTGACTAAATACAAGTATACAACACGATAGGTTTATATTTAAAAACATGGTTGTAAAAATCGTGTCTAGGCACCGAGTACTCAACGAGTAATTCCCGAGTAATCCCTGCTTAGGCTGAGTTCTCGGTGAGTCATCCCTAAGCATTCTCCAATTAAGATTGAATACTCTCAACTCCCCATTCAACCGCCTAAGGTCCACCTAACGATTTTTGAAACCTTGTTTAAAAATACTTACAAAATGGAAAGAAAAATCTTTAAATTAGTAAAAAGAGTGACTCTAAATTGTCTTAACAAAATATTTAATAGACCCATCAAGGTCTATTAAACATATGGTTGGCTACTTTAGGCCCATAACTCCTTAAAATATGGTTGGCTACTTTAGGCCATAAACATCTTATGTTCCAAAGCCCAAATCAATTGCATAAACTATTATTTGATCAATTTTATCACATTTTAAAACAAAAGTTCAAAATTTAAATATAAATCATATTTATTCATATAGGTTTGCCTTTGAGATATGTTCAATCATTCATTTTCTGAATTAAAAATATAAAGTAAACACAAAACAAATTAATATGAATGTAAATGGTTATCATTCTCACATCTCTTCTAAAATTATGGGAACATGGAAAAGTAGCTTGATTATCTGTTTATTTATATAGATGCCTACTCATTTGTAGTTAATTAATGTAATATAACATACACACGTTCATAATATGTGTAAAATATTTTTTGGATTGCCGTTCATATATAATATATTAATATACACATTTCTTAATGTGTCACATACTCTATTCTTTAATTTCCAAGCATATCATATTAGAATAATGGTTTGAGGTTCACAATTACTTGATTTACACATAAGTGTAAGGATGTCTCTTGAAAGAGTACAATTAAATTAGAGCTTTAGACCTCAACTTGAAAAATGATTTCAATTTAAACTAAAAACATACCAAATGATGAAAATTAGACTAAAGTTAAATAAAAAACATATTAAATGATAAACGTTATCCTTAAGTTATTTGAAAAGACAAACATATTCGTGGTTAGTTATTTTTCTTCGTAATAGTAAAATTCGAAAAATGCCCGAATGCTCTTTTCGTTTTAGCCTCCAAGATGGTTGAGCCAACCCTACATAAGGGTGAGATATTGCCATATTGGGAGGGGTGTTTCTTTCTAAAACATCTGTTACCTTATAATTTGGTCATTTTAAACTTGCCATCAACTACCCTAAACTAACATATTTAGACTAAGTGTTGTGGAGAACCTCTTTGGCGCCCCATCCTCCACATGGGTCAACATGTTTGGGTTGCAAGCAAAATAGAAGAATGGCGCCGCTATTTGGTGGCGCTCAATGAGGCAATTGTCTTTTGGCGCCGATGAGACTGGCTAAGTTGGAACCTAGAAGGCGCCCTTGAAGAACCACAAAACTTGGACTAGTACCCATACGTCGCCCCCGCCCAGCCTAACTTATGTTTCTTTAAAATCTTTTGAGTTCACGTGCAAATTAATGGACAAAAACAATACTCTTGACTTAGAACAAACTAATTCTACTTATATATGACAACATGGGGCTATCTATTTTGAATTAGAATATAACCATGGTGAAGACGTTATTAGTAGGCTACAAAATAACCTAACTCGAATAATTCTAGTTTAAAATTTGATTTATCGTAGCTAATTTGTACTTATAACTTAAGTTATAATTTTACTCTTCCGAAATAAAGAATTAAGGTTTGATTTTTGATGGATTATGTTTTGTTTGTTTGTTTTTGACTCCCACGAGCTGCCTACTTTATAATTTTTTGGAACACGTTTTCTAGTAGTTTATACTATTTTTGGTTTCCAAGATTCTTACAAAATGATGATACAAAAAACCCAATTAAGTTATATCATCTCTGATAACCGAAACAAATTAACGGTAGTTTTCTATTTAAAATAAAAATAATTTTAGAGCGAGTGCATTAAGTTAGACTACCCTACTTCAACATCTTTATGCTTTAAACCTTATATTTTATAGGTGGATGTTTGGTATAGGTTAATGGATTGAAAAGAGAATGAAATGAAATGCATAGCCGAATGAAATAAATAAAAACAATTTATTTGTCTTGTTTAGTTAACATATAGGAATAGAAATAATAATTTGTGTATGTTGTTTGGTAGACACAAAAGGAAATATGAATGAAATATAAATTACCAAAAAACTCCTACCTTAAAAAAAAGAAAATTCACCATGATAAAAAAAAATGGCAATAGCGGTGGCGACGGCAGTGGCAATGGTCAGGTGGTGGTGGACTGGTGCGTTAAAAAAACCCGAAATCCAAAATATCCGAATCCGAATTATCTGAAATTTTGAATATCCGAATCTCAAATATCCGAATTTTCGAATTTGGATAGTGATTTTGAAAATTTTTGGATATTTCAGATTTCTGATATCTGAAAACTTAAAAAAAATTAATTAATCATAGATAAACAAAATAACCCATTTTGAACCTAGATCCATTTTGACGGGCTCTTACGCCCTGTTCTTGAGTTTTTTTTTAAGGAGGGAAAGGAAAGGAAAACTAATGATAGTTAAAAAATAGGTGTTGGAGATGTTCCCTGGCCGTAAGTATTTTCAGTTGTGTATACGGATGATGAAGGTGACATGATGCTTGTTGGAGATGTTCCCTGGCCGTAAGTATTTTCAGTTTTTACAATAATAATTTTATTTTTTGAATAAAACAATATATGTTCTAATGTGCGGGTCTGTGGGCCAGGGAATTTTGTGGCATGGTTAGGAAGATCTTCATTTATACCAGAGAGGAGGTTCATAGGATCATTTCTTCAGAAAGTAATTTCATACATTTTGAGCATATTTTTAAAACTAAAATACAGTCAGTTCAGTTTTTAAATGGTTAGATTCTCTCGAGTGAAGTTTATAGAACATGTTGGAAGACCACTTATTGTCAGTTTCTAAATGGTCTGGGTTGTTTTACCATGAACAATTTGGTTATAGAAAAAGCGAGTTTTGACCAAAATGGATTTGGGTGGTTTTGAAAAAAACAATTTGTTTATGGTCAAAACGGGTCTTGACCAAATTAGGTTATGACCAAAATGGTTCCGAGTTGAACTTTTTTGGAATTAGTTGGTTGCATTTCTTGTCAAAACTAGTTGGTTATTTTTTGGAGACGATTGCTTATTAAAAGTGTGTGACGATTGCTTATTAAGGATGAGGGGTAAAATTGTAAAAGTGTTATTTTTCTTTTCTTTTCATCCAACTTAAGAACATAGTTATCATTTCATTTCCCCTAATTTCCTTTCAACTCAAGAAAACTCCTAATTAAAAAAAAATTCCTTCCCTTCCCTTCACTTTCTTATCCTTCCCCCTCCTTTCTTTTTCTTTCCTTGGTTAAAAAACTCAAGAACAGGGCGTTACAGCCCATCTTTAATCTGCACTAACTATTGTGCTAGAAAAAAAAAATCCAATCATAACTATCACCATTATTATAGATTACGTACGGAGGCTATGGAACGACGTTCCACAACCTCGCATACGTAATGTACAAGCACTCAAAACTCACACCGGCTCACACAGGCTTGCCGTTGTTGGCACTCGCTATTCTGATTAGAGAACCCTAGATCGCTAAATGAAATCAATGTTTCACAGCCTCGCGTACATAATGTACAAGCAAAAAAATCCAATACAATAATCCTTTATCGTACATTACGTACGCGAGGCCGTGGAACGTCGATTCAATTAGCGACCTCGGGTTCTCTAATTAGAATGGTGAGCACCAACATCGGCGAGCTGGTTTTCGTCCACCGCTGCTCCCATCGATTTCGTCCACCTTCACCATCACCGTTCAGCAATCCGTCACCGTCCAATGATTTCGTCCACTGTCGCGACCATCGACGGTACAGTCGTGAACATCATCTTCTTCCGTCACGATTTGTTCACAAGTCAGTTGATCACATTGACCAATTGAAATTGAAATTGAAACTGTTGAACCTAAATGATCAATTAATCGAATTTGATTCAATTAATTATCAATTTTAAACTTCAATCGATCAATTTTGAGTTTTGAGTGATGAGTTTTAACCTTGAATCTATCAGGATTTAAGCTTGAACGTTTAAGTTATTTTGTCTGAACGTTTAAGTTTTTTGCCTGGACATTTTAGAGTTGGGATTCTGGCTTGAACGTTTTAGTGTTTTTAACCTTAAACGTATTTCGCGGACGTAATGTATGTTAAGCGGTTATTGTACGTTAACTCACCGCTACACACACACACACATATATATATATATATATGTGTATATATATATATATATATTTCTGATAAAGAAAACAATATTAATTTATTAAAGTAGGTGTTCTAGAAATTGTTGTTTTCTAATTAAATTAAGGGATATTGGTTTTTAATACTCCCAACATTTTCTTATTGGTAGATAACACTCTCAACTTTTGATTTGCCACCCACCACTCCCAACTTTCACCCTATTTTCTTGTACCACTCCTCATCTAAATGAACACTAACATCGTTAATGTTTTGGACTAAAAATGTCATTCAAATTAGTTGAGGGGGGTAAAACAGAAATTTTATTTTTAACACACAACCTCCATTTCCGGTGACCTCGTTTTTCCGACGGCCTCGTTTTTTCCGGCGAGTTTGAGTTTTCCGGCTATCTCGTCTTTCAGAACACCATATCCATCATTTCACCGAGCTTTACATATGAATTTGAGTTTTCCGGCAAATTGCAGGTTTCCGGCGAACACCATATCCATCATTTCACCGCCTACCGCCCCAAAACCGCAACCCTCGCCCCCCGCCACCACTAGTGTCTCACCCAGCCACCTTCCGGGATCGCCTGCGTGCCGGAAAATCGAGTTGCAGGTTTCCGACGAGCACCATCTTCATCATATCTCCACCGGTGCACAATCTTCATGATCTCCATCACCTTTTTACACCTCTGAACCATTTCCATTTTCTGAAAGACGAGAAGCCGGAAACCTTAAATTCGCCGGAAAAATGAGGTCACCGGAAATGGAGGTTGTGTGTTAAAAATAAAATTTCTGTTTTACCCCTCAACTAATTTGAATGACATTTTTAGTCCAAAACATTAACGAGGTTAGTGTTCATTTAGACGGGGAGTGGTACAGGAAAATAGGGTGAAAGTTGGGAGTAGTGGGTAACAAATCGAAAGTTGGGAGTGTTATCTACCAATGAGGGAAAGTTGGAAGTGTTAAAAACCAATATCCCTTAAATTAACTATTCTATAATTATATAATTAACTAACTCAAATGCAAAATCGTGTAAAACTCATGCGAGGATCATGGGTGTGTTTTCAATATAAAGTATTTTTATAACGTTAATATATATGTATTAAAAATTTTCAACTTTCAAAGAGAATTATTAAACTTTTGCCACCATAGTTTGATATATATAATTTTTGGCCGCTCAACTTTAGTTAAAAGTTTTGGTTCATTATATTTTTTCACAAAAGTTTCACATATATACTTTAGTTAAAAAGTTATTATTTATGATAAGAAAGTATTATTCGTATCCATTAACGTTATTTATTTTCATTTATATTCGTTTATAATGTTAGGATATTTTAAACTAGATCGAAAACTCAATTTTACATATTTTTACTCAAAGTTCGGGGGGGGGGGGGGGTTCAAGGTGTTAAAAGATAATGTTTTGGAGTCTGGTTGTCCTTGGCGCGTTGCAAAGGTGACCTCCCGGGCCTTCGCTACATGCGAAGGAACCATGGGTTCCAGAATTCTCTTTTCATTGCGTGTCGCGAAGAATCTACTTGTTATCTTCGTGATATGCGAAGAGCGTCCAATATCATGAAACATCTATAAGGTACACTAATATCTATATATATAAAAAATTTAAAATGTATTCTTCAATTGGATGTTTCATAAGTACAAACGATTATAATAAAGTGGCGGGCAAACGGGCAACAAGCTGCGCCGCAACCCCCTTTTGTATAGTAAAGCCAAACCTACTAAAAACGATGCTCTGGGACAGGAGCCAAAGAGGTTCTGTGTACGACACGCTGAACCAGGCTCAGAAAATTCACAGCCTCTGGGGCTAGAAAACAAAATATATCAAAAGCAAATGGGAGAAAGACATATTAATTTAAAAAATGAAAATTATTTGAGGTTATTCGGGTATGTAATCTGATTATTTTCCAATATCCTTGAACCAGTTACCATTATATATATATATATATATAGAGAGAGAGAGAGAGAGAGGGTAAGGTTAATTTAAAAAACAATAGTTTTGTGAGAAGAATAAGAATATATATAGGCCCGTAGATCTAGGATCTAGTGGTTAAGATTAGTAGTTTCTAAAAACCATCTAGTTTCCTATTTACATGCTATAGTGTTCTATTTATGTGTTGTGGTGTATTTTAAAGCTTTCTCACAATTCTCACAAAATAACTATTTTTTATTTGAACCCTCTTTTATATATATATATATATATATATATATATATATATATATATATATATATATATATAGGGTAGGGTTAACGTAAAAAACAATAGTTTTGTGAGAAGCATAAGAATAGATCTTGGCCCTTGGATCTAGGATCATGTGGTTGAGATTAGTAGTTTTAAATATTGTATAGTTTCTTATTTACATGGTATAGTGTCCTATTTTAGTGGTATGTTTGATTTTAAATCCTTCTCACAAAACAATTGTTTTTTATTTGAACCATTTTATTTATAATCCAATACAAAAATTGGTTATCGTACATTACGTACGCGAGGCTTCCTATCGTTGATTTCCAATTTTATTAATTTGATCGCGTAAGTTAACAGAAGGGTGTTTTTGTCTTTTTACATTATTTTTAAAAGTTAATCGCGCCTGTATAATAAACGGTTTTTGCATATACCCTGTTTTATTGAATTTGATCTTTGTATCCGAAAACTGCTTAACAATTGGCGAGTTGTTGTTCGATTAGCTTTGACGTTCTTCATTGATTTTTAGCGTCATGTATTACGATCATCAAAGTAAGTAATTGTAGGTTTAATTCTAATCAATTGTTTATTTATTTAGCTGTATACTGTAGGTTTAATTGACGGATAAATTAAGTTTTTCGATTTTTAGGTTTTTTTCTGTTGAATTTTATGATCGATATTGTGTTTTATAGTTTGTCAACTAATTGTGATTCGGTTAGACTTGAAAGTATGTGTTTTAATAGCAAATCGTGGATAGGATTGTTGATTTTCTATTTAGAACGTATTAGAACGTATAATTGGTTAGTAATTGTGATTCGGTTAGAACGTATAACGTATTAGAACGTATTAATCTATTTTTGATGTTTGATTATATTTTCGTATGTATTTTCTAAACTGTAATTAGTTGTTTTTTAGGCGAATTTTTTTGACTTAAATTGCTTTTTGTTTATCAGATCCTTCATCAGATGTTGTTATACCACAAGTTAATGCATCTTGTAAACATGTCAAAGGAATGATTTTTGAATCTGTTGATCATGCATATGATTTTTATTGTGAATATGCAAAGAAAGCTGGTTTTTGTGTTCATAAAGGAGGTTCGTATATGAATGACGGTTTATTAAAGTCTAAATATTTTACATGTTCCAAAGAAGGTCATAAACCTGCAAACAATTATGATTCTATGGCTGAAAAAGATGGTTCCAATAGACCGTATTATAAAAGAAGGAAGAGTTGTCGAGCTCAAATTTTTCTAAAATCTGATGACGGTTTGAGGTTTGAAATAAATGATTTTGTCGAAGGACATAATCATGAACTGGTGGATGCAAAATATATGCATTTTGTTCGATCAAATAGGAAGTTGACTCATGTACAACAAGATATTATATATGAGTTGTCAACATTGAATTTGGGCCCTGTTAAGGCGTTTAATATTATAAGGACAAAGTATGGAGGATTTGAGAGTTGGGGTTACAAAAGACGATTGTAAGAATTTCAAACAGAGTTTAACTTGTTATATTGGGGAGTATGATGCGGAAATGGTTGTACAAAGATTAAGTGGGAAGAAAAACTGTTGTGATGGTTATTCGTTTGAGTATACTGTTAATTCTAATGGTGAATTAGATCGTTTATTGTGGGCGGATGAAATTTCAAAGAAAAATTATTTGGCTTTTGGAGATATTATATCATTTGATGCAACATTTAAGATCAACAAGTATGTCAATTTAATACATTTGTTTTTTTATTTTTTATTTTTTTACATATTTTTTTAATTCGTTTTCTAATAATTTTGTTTTTTACAGGAACAATATGTTTTTTGTACCATTTACTGCCATTGATAATCAATGTCGTAATGTTACAGTTGGTGCTGCGTTATTATCATCTGAATCTATTGAATCTTATTCATGGCTTTTGAAAGTTTTTCTTGATTCTTTTGGTATTGCCCCAAAGGTGGTTGTTACTAATCAAGATCCAGCAATGAAGCAAGAAATCTCCTTTGTTTTACCAAACTCGAGGCATCGGTTATGTATGTGGCACATTATGAAAAAACTTGCTGATAAGGTAACTTTTTAATGTATTCAATGTACTATGCATATGTTTCAGAACGTATTAGAATGTCTAAACATATTAGTATCCGTCATTATTTGACAGCTGCATATTTTTTAAATGTGTTAGAACGTTTAAGGACGTATAAACATATTACTGGTTTAGTATATTTATTTCAGAACGTATTTGAATGTACTATGCATATGTTTCAGAACGTATTAGAATGTCTAAACATATTAGTATCGATCATTATTTGATAGCTGCATATTTTTTAAATGTGTTAGAACGTTTAAGGACGTATAAACACATTACTGGTTTAGTATATATATTTCAGAACGTATTAGAATGTACTATGCATATGTTTCAGAACGTATTAGAATGTCTAAACATATTAGTATCCATCATTATTTGATAACTACATATTTTTTAAATGAGTTAGAACGTTTAAGGACGTATAAACATATTACTGGTTTAGTATATTTATTTCATATTACGTTTCAAACTAGCATGCATCAATGTGTTTTAAGTGTGTATTTTTTTAACGTATAAGAACGTGTTTTTTAACTTATGTTGATCTTATTACCAAATTATTATTTTTTGTTACATCAGGTTGGTGCTACCCTTTGTAACAATGAAGATTTTAAACGTAAAATATGTGACATTGTTTGGACTGATGCAATTTCTCAATCTGATTTCGAAACGCAATGGGAACTTATAATGAAGGAATATGATCTTGAAACAAATAAATGGTTATGTGACATGTTTGAAATGAGATATGATTGGATTCCTGCTTATTACATGGACGAGCCGTTGTCTGGTCTTATGAGAACTACATCGAGATCAGAAAGTGAAAATCATTTTTTTGTCAAGTTTCTAACTCACAGTTATCACTAGTTGAGTTCTTTAGTCATTTTGATCATTGTATGGAGATACAAAGGCACAATGGTAGGAAAAATGATCATGATACAAGGTACACGCATCCAAATCCGGTTAGTGAAAACCCTTTTGAGAAGGAAGCTGAACTGATGTATACAAAGGCTATTTTTAATTATTTCCAAGATGAATTGTATCATATTAGGAGCGGTGTAGCATGTTTGAAATCAACCGAAGGAGAAGATTTTGTGAGGTTTTCAGTATTTGACTTTAATGCATACGTTCCAGGCTGTTTGGAGGTATGAATTAGTTAAAGATTCTATTTTTTTTTTGCTTGAACGTATTAAAACATTTTTTTAAAGTTTATTTGATTTTTTGACAGAATGTTTTAAAGTATTTTTAATATGTTTTTGTGTGTCAGGTTTTGTTTAAGAAGGAAGGTGAGGAAGGAATTGATTCGACGATTTCTTGGGGATGCAAAAGATTTGAACATTATGGGTTATTGTGTCGTCACAGCCTTTATATTTTAAATTTTTTTAGAGTTACAAGATTTCCAAAGAAATACATGGTCGATCGTTGGAAGAGAATGCTGGTGTTAATCCTAGAACTGCTCCAATTTCAACTTTTGGTAATGACAAAAATTTAAAAGTCAAAGAGATCGCAAGGGAAATAACATTGCCTGGTGAGTATCTCATAAATAGCTACACAACTGATGTTGATGAACTTACTAAAGTCAGGGATCAAATGAACATTATGATCAAACAAGCCGATGAGAAAAGATACAAAAGAACTCATTTATCAAAAAGGGATAGGTTTGCTGCTATTCTAGGGTATGATCAACCATCAGAGGTGATTGTCCGTGTGCCTAGTGGTATTAAGAATAAGGGTTGCGGGTCACATAAACGGATTAAATCTTAGAAAGAGATTGCTATAAGTCGGTCTGGGAAGAAATATAGAGAATGCAAAGTTTGTCATAAACAGGGTCATAACAGTCGAACTTGTCCTCAACTTCAAGAAGAATAGTGTTTAGCGTTATTTTTTCTGTTTTATATTTTTTCTGTTTTTATACATTTTATGTTTTATATTTTCATGGAACGTGCAAGTTTGTATACTGGAACGTATAAGAAAATGTTTTTATATTTCATGGAATGTGCAAGTTTTGTATAATGGAACGTATAAGAACGTGTAAATAAACTGATACCAAATAGATTTTATATTAAACCCGGTTGAAAAAGGAGGTTACAAAAGAGGATCATATCGAACCTATTCACAAACTTATTTTATTCTACCACACCATCACCACACCACACTACCACACCACACCACACCACACCATCACCACATCACACCACCACACCAACAGTCAACAGGAAACCTTAGTTTTCGAGGATCTCTTGGGCCCCTTCACGCTTCACTCTTTTATTCACCGTCGTCTTATGTGCTGTTCTGTCTAGCACATCTTGAAGTTGACCATAGTATGAAGCTTGCTTTTCAAGGTAGGTTATTGCCTGTGTCTTGAATGTGCTATCTGGCTGCTTCAGAACTTCTTTGTGAAGAGCATCGGTTTTTGTTACTTCATCTGTCACACTCCTCTTTGTATCTTCGACTACTCGTAGCCGTTTGCAGTCTTTTTCAAGCTCGACTTTTATTCTTGCTCGGAAAATGCTTTTAACAGTAACATTTCCAGAATCCATTTTCTTTTTTCAAATTTTTTGTTTGTGTGTTTGTGGGATGCGTTTGTTATCTTTTTATAGACTTTTTTGATTTTTTTGGTTGGTGAATGAAGTTATTACATTTTTTACTTAATTTATTGAACTGAGTATAATTATATCTAGGCATCATAACAATTTTAGTAGGCATGATTGCATTTGCCAATTTTTTCAAAGTGAGTAGTTGAACGTATTAATGAATTTTGTAATTTCTTTTTTCTCTGTGTTTTAATTGGTTGGAGATTTAATATATTTCATAATTAAACTAAAATATGATGATAATTTTTTAATTACATGCAGTTGTCACTTCAGTAGTGTTATTTTTTAGCCCAATCTTTTTAATGCTTTGGTACAGAACGTATCAGAACGTTTTGGTCAGATATTTTAAATATATGCAGTGGTTTTAATTATTATTTTTTAGCCCCATCTTTTTAATGCTTTTGGTAAAGAACGTTTTGGTCAGATATTTTAAATACATGCAGTGGTTTAATTACAAAGGATTCACTTTTTCTCAATAATTTATTGTTACTGTAGTTATTTTTTGTCTTCATGTATCTTTATTTTATCTATTTAATTATTACAACCACACCTTTCATCTCACCACACAAAACTCAGTACAACAAGATATAGATTCCTCATCTTCATCTTCATCTTCATCTTCTTCTTCATCAGCTAAGGATCTGTTGTTGAAACAGATTCAAGCTCAAATCATTGAGGACACAAAGAATCGGGCTGCTTTACAACATGAGTTTATCATCACCGCTGGTTTCAACATGGAAATGAGGGATGAAATAACAAATTTGCTAGCAAACATGCCTGGTAGTACTGTTAACTATTTGTGTGCTTTGTTTTTGATTGACACAGGTAAAAAGGAAGTAGATGAGTTGAAAGAGTTGTGTAAGACGATCAAACTTCTGAACTGCTCTATTGAATTGAAGACAGAGTTTCTTAAATCTATCATGTAATCAATGGATTTTAAGCAGTGTGTTCTGGTTACCTAATAATTGCTTGCCTGTTTTTTTTTTTTGTATTTTTTTATGTTGTATGTGGTTTTGATAACATTTATGTGTCTTTTATGTTTTATTTTGGTATTGTTTATGAATAACTTTTATCTTATCTTATAAAGAATGAAGCAAAAATAAGATCTGTTAACTAGAACGTATAAGTAAAATCTAATTTAAACTCCATCATATTTTCCATAGTAGGTATGTTAACTTGAACGTACAAATCAAATCTATTTAGAACGTATTAGCAAAATAGAATAACTATTTGTTTTATCAAGTCTGTTAACTTGAATGTACAAATAAAATCTATCTAGAACGTATTAGCAATATAGAATAACTCTTTTGTTATTCTGGGAACGTATTATTTTATAAACAATTAAGCAAAAATAAGATATGTCAACTGGAACGTGTAAGCAAAATCTAATTAAACTACATCATATTTCCATACAAAGGACTGTTAACTTGAACGTACAAACAAAATCTATCTAGAACGTATTAGCAATATAGAATAACTATTTATTTTATCAAGTCTGTTAACTTGAACGTACAAATAAAATCTATCTAGAACGTATTAGCAATATAGAATAACTCTTTTGTTATTCTGGAACGTATTATTTTATAAACAATTAAGCAAAAATAAGATATGTCAACTGGAACGTATAAGCAAAATCTAGTTAAACTCCATCATATTTCCATACAAAGGACTGTTAACTTGAACGTACAAACAAAATCTATCTAGAACGTATTAGCAATATAGAATATCTCTTTGTTATTCTGGAACGTATTATCTTATAAACAATTAAGAAAAAAATAAGATATGTCAACTGGAACGTATAAGCAAAATCTAATTAAACTCCATCATAATTCCATACAAAGGACTGTTAACTTGAACGTACAAACAAAATCTATCTAGAACGTATTAGCAAAATAAAGTTCATTTCCATACAAAAATAATAAAGGGCAGTTTCTAATTATCTTGTCTCTCATCAATTTTAGCAGTTAAATCTTTGTTACTGAACAATTTTTTCTCAGGTAATGCATCATATTTCGTCGTCAGTCTATTTAAATCTGATTTGGCTTTGTTGATATCGGATAGTAACACCTTTGACAAGTATTTTATCCTCAAATCGTTTAGTTGTCGTTTTTGTCTTGGACACTCTTTATGAAATCCGCATGTCCATGGATACTTCCCTTTGTAAGTTTCCATGTGTCTTATTGCGAAGACACCACAATCGAGTACGTTGTTTTTTGTTCTCCAATCCATCTGCAGCCTCTTTATATCTGATATCTCCAACCTCGGCGCAATTGGGTGCTTCTTTCTCGATAAGTACATGCAAAAAATATCCCTCTGCGGGCAATCAACCTATTAATTTTTTTTATATATTATTTAAATCAGTTTTTACAGAATGTTTAAATGTTTTACCAGTTTTTCTGGGACACCCTTATATCTTTCTTCTAAAGCTTTTTTCGTAGCATCTGCTTTTTCCTGAGCTGATTTAAAGCGAACAGTTTTTGATATATCGCCGTTAGCCATGTTGTAAATTAGCTCAATTGTTCCTATTTTCAAATTGAAAACAACTAAATAGAAATGGAATTATAAACTACTGGCACAACAAACAGTGTAACTGGTTCGAGTGACTTGAATTTATGCAAAGCCATTATCTTGTCAAGGTTGTCTGTGAAAACTTCCAGTATTTTATATTCGCTGACGTTAGCTCCCTTCAGATAGTAATCAGTTGGCTTCATGTATAAAAAATAAATTTTGATATAATTAATATGTGTATACATTTTTGTTAACGTACAAATAAAGGTGTAATACTTACTATAAGTGTTGATGTAGCAAAAAAGCTTAACGGGGAAAATTTTTCATCTCTCTTCTTCTCTTCATGGTTCAAAAACTCTGTGTAAATGTCCATAGCACCAGACAAGATGTATATATCCGGACAAAAGCATTCAAAAACAAATTTGAAAGTAGTGACGTATTCTGACTTGTAAATCACTTCAAATTTATGTTTCTCAGAAAGATCACCAATAACAAATCTTGAAACAATCCGCTCATCTGTTTTTATTTTTTCAGTCATTCCAATTTCCCGGTTCAGATATGGTGATTTCAAGGCCGGTGCTAGTCTTTTTTCTCTTTCTTCTCGCTGTAGTTTATCTATTTTATGATAACTTGCAGCTGGTGTAGGAGATGTAGCAACAAGGGGCAATTTTTTTGATTTAGATTCAGGAGTTCTAAATTCTGTTGATTGATTTAGAAACGGAGTTTGCATTATCACTGTATCCAAATCTTCACTGTCGTATTGATAATTTTCTTCAATATTAACATCAACCAGCCTTATAATACAACTAAGTTATAATATACTTTTTTTGTTGTGTGTGTTTTTGTGATTGTATATATAAAAGTTTTTAATACCTTTAGTAGAGTTGTTGACACTTTCTTTGTCACCAATTTCCGCATTAAATTCTGTAACTACAAACCATTTTTTTTGTGTTAGTATATTTTTTAAATAATATTTTAAAAGAACAGGTTTTTTAATTAATTACCTCGAATGGGTTCTTCCGTTTGTCTTTCAGCATTTTCTTGTGTTGATGTACCTGTATTTTCAAAATCCTCACATCCTTTGTCAGCTACATCAGTCAATGGTTTTTTCTTAATTAGAACTTATTGGAAAGTTTGTTAGCATTTTGAACGTATATTTTTTCTGTAATTGAATTTTTCTTAATAAATATTTTTGAACGTATAAGAACGTATAAAGGGGTAAGTATTTTTTTACCTTGAATTCCCCCTTGCTCATTGGTTACTTCAACTTGATTATGAACATCTTTTCTTTGCTCATTGTCATGGATAACATTCTGAACATCTGTGTCATTTAAAATGACTAATTAAAAAAAATAAACTTATAAGAACGTATAAGAATGTATATAAGAGATGGCATTTTTTACCTTGAATCACTACTTGCCCATTGGGTACCTCAACTTGATTCTCAACATCATTGTTACCATCATCTTTTTCTTTTGTTACATTGCCTTGATTCTGAACATCATCATCATCATCATCATCTTTTGTCAAAACATATAAGTTGCAGAACGTATAAGAAAGTATATGTACAAAAAAGTATAAGAACGAATAAAGGGTATAGTATTTTTTACCTTGCTCATTGGTTACCTTGCTCACATCTTGATTCTGAACATCATTTTCTGCCTCATTGTCTTGGCTCACATCTTTTTTTATATAATTACATAATAAATAAAAAACAATTAAAATGTAAAGGTCTAAAACGTATTACAACGTATTAGAATGTATTAGAACGTATATAGGAGATGGTATTTTTTACCTTGAATCACTCCTTGCCCCTTGGGTACCTCAACTTGATTCTCAACATCATCTTTGAGAAAGTATATGTATAAAAAAGTATAAGGAGCAGAACGTATAAGAAAGTATATGTATAAAAAAGTATAAGAACTTATAAGAACATATAAGGTCTAAAACGTATTAGAATGTTCTAGTTTTACCTTCATTAGCATAACATGACTCCAAACCAGCTTTGTTTTGATTTATTGAAAGATCAACTGCTGCAACTATAATTTTGTACATGGGTGTTGGTTAGGTATTGTATTATACATTTAAATTAAAAAAAAGGTGTTTACCTAATTCATTTAGACTTCCTCCTTCAGATTGAGATCCAAATGGTGTTTCTTTTGAACAACCTTTTTGATAGAATTTAGCTTCCCAAGCACAACACCTATCAAATAACCATATGTTTGTTCCATGTTTTTCTTTACCTCTCTTTACCAACTCATTGATTTCAGAGACAATTTTATCAAATTCCTCTAACTTGTTGTCCATTTCTTTATTCCAATTATGCAATAAATATATTTGTTAATATTTTTACAAAAATATGTTTTTGTATGTTTAGAACTGTTACCTCTTCCTCTTTGGTGAAACGTTCTTTTGGCATATATGCAGACAATCCAGACAACTCAGGTTGAGTGGTGTAGTAGTCTATTATTTCTTGAGTTGTTGTTCCTATAGGCATCTGCAAATAATCTTCATAATTTTTTTCATTTTGTTCTTTTTCTTTGGCAGTTTCATTTTCTTCTTTTTCATTATCCTTGCCACCACTAGTGTTCAACATACCATTATCCTCTTCAGTCACATTTTTCCCACCTTTTTGAACACTGCTTGTCACACGTTCACTTACTTGATCATTTTTTATGTCTTTTTCATTGCAAGCTCCAGTGATTGTCAGAACCTTACCTTTTTCAGTTGGTTCAATATTTGATGGACTATCGTTCACTGTTTTTGGTTTTTTCAATGATAAAATTAATATAGCATCAGTAGTAATATTTTTAACATTATAAAGTTATAGTTACTTACCATGATCAATTTCAACTATTTCATTCTCATTTGCAGCAGCAGTGTTCATCATAGCATTATTACTTCAGTCACATTTTTTTGCACTAATTGAGCATGGCTTGTTCTATGTTCACTCACTTTTTCATTGCAAGATGCAGTGATCATCAGAACCTTACCCTTTTCTGTTGGTTCAATATTTGAAGGACCATGATTCACTGTTTAGGTATTTTCACAGATTAAATTATTATAGTATTAGTAGTCATATTTTTAAAATTAGAAAGCTATAGTTACTTACTTGAGTCTTCGTTGTCCTCCTTGGTATCTGTTAATGGACCATTATTATACACGTAGCTATCCATGCTCACAAGAGTTGCTATGGTAATGTAACTAATTGCTGGTGTTCTGATTGGCTTCTCAAATGCTCCATAACGTTTTTGATACTCGTGTGTGTAAATCACTGCAAGCAATGTTGTTGGACCATTGAATTGTTCTTGTTTTCCATTTTCTTTTATACCTTTTCATTCATTTTTTGATCTCTTCAATTTTTGAATCATGTAGCTACACCAATTCATATTTGAGATTTTTGAAAAGTCATCAATCGATCCGACGAACATTAAATTGACTGTTGTTGATTTTGTTATCAACCCAATGCATGTCTTGAACAACACAAGAAAATTCAGTTTAAACTCATCTTTTTTTCCATTATGTTTTTTCATTCTATCAAAGACGTTTTGAATACTTATCCTTGAATAGTCAAATTGATTTAAAAACATGTCTGCACAAATGCTTGAGCCCAGTCTTGGTCTGTTTTTTTACCACTGTTTCTTCACCAGTTGGTATCCCAAAAGCCTCATGAACTAATTGTGGTGTTATCTTAACAATATGGTTTCACATATTTAATTCATTCAGATCAGGATCATAGTTCATAACCAACCAATATGCCAATCGACCAGGTATTGAGGTAATCTTCATTGTTAACAGTGACCCAAATCCTATTTCTTCAATCCATTTTTTTCTTTTTCATTCATCGCTTTAATTGCTTCATAAATATTACCTGGTGCACACCTCATCCAAAGCTTTCTATCTACATATTCTTGAAAAGGTTTTCTACAACGTGTTGTTTGAAGGTTTGGCCTTTTGGCTTTTTTCTTTGGTGTTTCAAAGTCTGAATCAGAATTGTGAAACTCGGCTTCTGATTTTCCTTTTTTTTTCTTTTTATCATGTTGCTTCTGTTCCACCTTTTTGTGTTTGAATTTCAATGATTTGATTGGTGTTTCAAAGTCGGAGTCGGAATTTCTTTCTTCGGCTTGTTTTGTTTTAACTTTCTTATTTGCACGTTCATGCTCATTTTCCTCACTTGGTTCTGCATTTCTTTTTTTCTTTTCAACATCTTCATTACAAAAAAATATGATCAGTGTTTCTAATCAAAAAAATCTTAGTAACATCTTATGCTAATTTGTGTGTTGTTATAAATCAAAACAACAAACACAATTAACACCTAATTAGTAACAGCTTAATACGTTCTCATTATTTCAACCTCTATTATTTCAAGTTTTAAACACCTATGCATTTTTAAACGTTCTAACACGTTCTGCTGATAATTCACATTAACCACCCTCTTTTTTACTAAACAAAATTGAACATTAAACACGTTCTGTTTCAAAATTAAAAAAATTTAGTAATAGCTTATGCTAATTTGTTTGTTGTTACAAATTCACACCTAATTCAATATACGTTCTAGGGTAACAAATTAGAAATGTATTACCTGATTTTTGTACGTTTTGATGTCTGTCGTTGTTCGCTTTCGACCTTCATTCTTTATCCTTAACAACAAGCTTCGTTGAATTAGGATTTCCGGCCGAGCTCGCATTCAACTCCATGGTTTTTCGAGGTACTCCGTTTACTTCAAAAACGTATTGACGAACAAATTGGGGGTTTTTGATAACTAATTTGGGGGAAACTGGAGAACTGATTTGCGGAGTGGGAGGTTAAATTGAAATATTATCTGGACGGAATTGCCCTTTTGATAACCGGTATTTTGTCAATTTCATTTTAATTACAACTTTGCCACCGCGTTTTGTACGCTCCAGATCCTCTCATACGTATTGTATGATAGTATATTAGTGTACATTAACCACCCTATATATATATATGTTTAAGTTCAAAAGAGAAATGATATTATTGCAAGAAATGTGAAAATGAATATAGACCACTAATTTTGTTTTAAGTTTTAAATGCTTAAAAATAAAAAAAAATGTAAATACAACAATAATGCACACTTTCTCTCTCCAATTAATACAACTAATATAACCATAATAAATCTCTCTCTAATTAATATATTTAACTAATTTAACTATAATAATTAAAAAGATATCAGTGATGTGACCCACCGAGTTCAGGTAGGATGGTGTAGATGGAAAGCAGCCACAGGTATATTGTGCGACAAGAGTTTCCCGATTAAACTAAAGGGAAAATTCTATAGGGTGGCAGTTAGACCTGCAATGCTATATGGAACAGATTGTTGGGCCATCAAGAAGGCACAAGTGCGGAAGATGGAGGTAGCAGAAATGAGAATGCTACGTTGGATGTGTGGGCACACAAGGCTAGACCGAATAAGAAACGTTGTGTTTCGCGAGAGATTAGGGGTGGCGAACATAGCAGACAAGATAAGAGAGTGGAGATTGAGATGGTTTGGACATGTAAAGAGAAGACAGACGACGAATCCTGTTAGATCCGTAGAAAACATTACTATAGAGGGGAGGAGGGGTAAAGGACGACCGAAATTGACTTGGGATGAGAGGATTAGGCATGATTTGATAGACCTAAACCTCTCCGAGGACATGGTTGAGGATAGGAATTCGTGGAGAAGTAGAATTAAAGTTAAGGATTTTTAGAGAGAATTGAATACCTTAGGGCTTAGACTTAACTTATTTAGGTCACATACCATAATGGTATTTCCCTTACATATATTATTATTATTATTATTATTATTAGCTTTTATATAGCTGTTAAACTGTGATCTTATTATTAATATTATTATAATTAGTAGTAGTTTTTATATAACTGTTAAACTTTGATTTCCTTTATTTTGCTTCATACACATGTACTTAGAGCCGAGGGTCTCTCTGGAAGCCACCTCTTTATTCCTTTGGATAGAGGTACGGTGTGCCTACATTCCACCCTCCCCAGACCCTACCTATAGCTTTGCTGTCGGTGGGATTTTACTAGGCATGATTGATTGATTGAATTAAAAAGATAAAAATACTACTTTAGTTTTATTTTTTATTTACACATTCTTCATTTTATTCAACATAAATACAATTTATTCATATAATACTATTTCTATATATCAAAAAAAATAATTTCCACTCAATATATTAGCATATATCAGCGTATTTTTTAACACTAAATATCAAAACATAATATATATATATATATATATATATATATTTCAATTGGTATGGCTATAAAAATTATTGTCATAAGTAATAATAAAAAAATATCATACAAATGTGTCCATTAAATATAAACAATAAATATACAACATACACAAAGTTATATAACATACACTTGTTTGAGCAATAAAAACGTACAACATACAAAAAGCATATAACTTACATATGTAATTCGACATCAACAATTATATAAACTACACAAAGATACACATACCCTACACATGCGTAGGTCATATATTTTTCGTATGTAAGCAATATGTTTTCTTATTCTTAGAACAAGTGTAGGTTATATGTTTTTGTGTAGGTTGTATATTTTTTATTGACATTTAATGCAAACATGTGTAAGATTGTTTTTTGTATTATTCATCACAATGTAACAACGTGTTGATGGATATTGATATGTTGAGTTTGAAGAAATTGGTTTTGAAAAGAAATTAATGTATGAATAAATTGTATTTGTGTAAGATAAAATTTTCGTGTGTAGGTTAAATGTTTTTCGTGTGCGTGTGTATTTTATAATGATGAATTTTGTGTGTAGGTTCAATGTTTTTCGTGTGTAGGTTATATGTTGTCTTATTATTAGAACAATGGTAGATTATACGTTTTTGTGTATTTGTATGTTTTTTGTTGATATCTAAAGCAAATACATGTAAAATAGTTTTTTTGGTATTATTCATCATAATGTAAGTATGTGTTGATGGATATTAATATATTGAGTTGGAAGAAATTAATTTTGGATAAAAAGAAATTTTAATATATGAATAAATTATACTTGTGTAGAATTAAAATTTAAGAAACAAAAAGTAAGCTATAAAAATAAATGAGTTCTTAATATTTTCTAATTATAATAATTTAATTAGTTATATTAATTAAATAGATAAGTATTATGGTTTATTAGTTATATTAATTCAAAAGGAGAATAATTAATATTTTCTTTATTTAGCTTTAAGCATTTAAAAATTAAAACAGAACTAGTGGTCTATATTCATTTCTCACATTTCTTGCAATAATATCATTTCTCTCTTGAACCATCATATATATATATATATATATATATATATATATATATATATATATATATATATATATATATATATATATATATATATTACTAGGATATAGTCCGTGTAATACAAGGATGGTTAAAAAAATACAACAAAAAAATAAAATTCAATAATATACGTAACAATATACCTTTTGGATTCATAAAATATCAATAATCATAAATAAAGTTTTATAATTCATAAATATTTAAAAACCTCATATAATACAACGTTTAAAGTTACATTTGTAACTTTGTTAGTAATTCTATAAATAATAGTATTAGTTGACATTCTAATTGAATACTTACATGTGAAATATTGTTTTGCTTTAATAGTGTAAATAGATTTTTCAAAGTTTTTAGTTTCTACTAAAAAAATATCCAACAGAATAAAAGATGGTTATTAAGGGTGTGTTTGGTATTGTTTATTTAAAAGTTAAAGGATTTTATGTTAGAATGACTTATTAACTTATAAATTTTTTTAAAAAGTATTTAAAAAAATGTTTGGATTGGTCTATGTGTTAGGGTAAACCAAAATGACTAAAAATGACACTCTTTTTTATAATGAGTGTAATGAGTTTTGAGGGTTAGAAGAGTGTAATAGGTAAATCAAACTAATTAAGTTAATAAGTTATAAATTCCTAACTTTTCAAAACCCCTTTAATTTGTCTTCTCAATAAGGCCTTATGGTTTGCCAAACACCTGTACACCTAATTAACTTTTCAAAAAGATTGAACTGCGGTTTCGTCCCTGTGGTTTGTCCAAATCTGCCATTTTAGTCCAATAGTTTCAAATCTTGCCGCTCACGTGAGGGGCACGCTGATAGGTTTAACGACCAGAATTAACGGGTTTAGTGGGGTCGGGTTTAACTGCAAGTGAAATGAAACCACATGGACGAAAATCGAAATTTTAAAACTATTGGACTAAAACTGTAGATTTGAACAAACCACATGGACGAAAACTACAATTTACACTTTCAAAATGTTTATAAGTTATAAGTTGATATAAATAAGAATCTTAAACACCCTCTAAATGAGCTTTCTTCCTCACTCTAACTCAATTTGATCATTAATTTCCATTGTGTGCATATCTGTTTTGCTCACACTGACTCATTCATTATCCATGTCCATGGCTTCCATCAAATTCATCAAGCGCACTTCTTTCCTTACCAGTTCCCAGTTTTCTTCCCATCTTCATCGTTGGATCGATTCATCTTCACGAAATAAACCTCCCGTCACTTCTTCAGGTCGCTTTGGGACGGTGTATGGAGGAAGACAGTTGCATACTGCTGCCAGTATTAGCAGTGATCAGGTCGGTATTCGAGTTTATTTCGAATAATTTTGTGCCATCATGATAATCTTATATTTGCATGCTGTCTTTGATCAACTTCAACTGTATCAGTTTACAGCTAAAGGTTTATAATTTAATTATAAACAAGTTAGTTGCTCTCATATTTCCAAATAGAAAGCATAACAGTTTTTTTTGGTTATTTGCCAATTATTCATTTTCTTTGAGCTTTAATAAAGTTATTATATACAAGGTATAGTACGTGCATGAACTTTAATAACTCTTTTTCTTTGAATTATTTACGTTTTTACCATTGAACTTTAATAGAGTTATCATCAGGGGCGAATCTTTATTGGGGTCAGAGGTGGCCCCGGCCCCCCCTGTTTTTTTGTGCAATAGTGTAAATTTACTCGTTTTCGGCCGAAAAATTTTATACATAGTGTAGTTTAGCCTTTTTTGGTCGAAAATTTGAGTCCGGCCCCCCTCATTTGTGAAATTTTGTATACATTTTAAGTTCGGCCCCCCAGCGCCTCAGTCCAAGCTTCGCCACTAGTTATCATATGACCATTGAAGCTCTTTAAACATAAATATTAGCCTTCAAACATAAAAATTTTCTTTAAACATAAATATTAAAGAACTGGTGGGCTTAGAAACTTTTTTCTACTGAGCAGAAAATTTTTGGATTGTTTATCTATTGTTAAAAAGTTTTCGGTTTAATCAGGGTCGGGCTAGGTCACACATAACAATCAATTTTTTAATAATTTAACAATGAATCTACCAACAAGTTTCAATTTTCATGCTAACATACATATTAATATATATTTATTGAGTAAATGTCATTTTCGTTATTGTGGTTTGTCAAATAATACGAATTTAGTTAAAAAAAATGTTTTTGCATATGGACCATCCATTTATCCCAATTCTTGCCAATTACATCCAAATCACAAACCCCGTTAAATTTAATCGTTAAGTCAGGGGTAGATATGTATTATCACTCTTTCTTTGTTATAATACTTATTACAGTGAACTACGGTTTTCGTCCATGTGGTTTGTCCAAATCTGCGGTTTAGTCCAGTGGTTTCAAAATTGCAATTTTCGTCTCTATAATTTCATTTCACTTGCATTTAAACCCGAATTCACTAATCTCGTTAAGTCTGGTCGTTAAACCCATTAGTGTGCCCGTCACGTGAGAGACAGTTTTGTCCTTTTTTTTCCCCCAAATACACCAACCCCTCACGTGAAGAGGGGGTGCGAATTAGAACTGAGGTTTATTTTGGGAGAAAAACGACAAAATTGGTCGTGGGCACGTAGATGAGATAACGACCAAACTTGACGGGGTTAATAAATTCGGGTTTAATTGCAAGTGAAATGTAACTATAAGGACGAAAATCGCAAATTTAATAGGGGCGAAATTGCAAACTTGAAACTATTGGACTAAAACCGCATATTTGGACAAACCACAAGGGACGAAAACCGCAATTCACTTAAATAAGTATTATAATAAATAAAGAGTGAAGACATGTCTACCCCTGACTTAACGATTAAATTTAACAGGGTTACTGATTTGGATGTAATTGGCAAGAATTGAGAAACGTGGAGGGTCCATATGCAAAAAAACAAACTTTTTGGACCAAATGCGCATTATTTGTCAAACCACAAGGACGAAAATGACACTTTACTCATAGTTAAATAATCAAAGCATTCAAGCAAATAATCAACTAACAAATCAAATAGTCTAATCCATTAATCAAGAATCTAATAACTAATTAGCAAATAATCAACTAATAAGGTAAATTTTAGAAGAAAAAAACTGATTGTTAATTAGCACAATCTGAGTTTACCTGGTCCTATTGATTAGCAGGGTTTTGATGGGCCCCGTGAATATTAGTAGTTATTAACGTGTCCATCTTGATGCAGTTGTCTACCGAAGCTCCTTCAAGACAAGAATTAAATTTTCCTGGCGGAAGCGTTAAGTTCACCTCAAAACGGATATTCATATCCGGTTCTAACGAGGAAAGGGCTCATTGTTATCGAGTGCTTAATGAAAATGGCGAACTGGTCATCGATAATGATTTACTCAAGGTAGAGCCGTGTTTTTCTTTTGAACTATTAAAGTAACAAAGAAATGATCTTGTGGATTTGAATATAAAGATCACCAAAGAACTGGCAGTCAAAATGTATACAAACATGGCAACATTGCAAGTTATAGATACTATTTTCTATGAAGCACAAAGACAAGGAAGAATATCCTTCTATCTGACCACAACAGGAGAGGAAGCAATTAATATTGCATCAGCAGCTGCTCTTAGTAACAATGACTTTGTCTTCCCTCAGGTTATATTTAATCTTTTATAATGCTTGGATCAGTTGATCTCTTTGTTTTATCTTTATATTTTCAGAATTGTTAATGTTTGTATTTTACACACATGTTTATTAAGGGTGCCAATTTCTGACAACCGAAGCACAAAAGTAACTAGTTTGATTAAACACCTTTAACCTGTTTAAAATGAAAATAATTTGTTATATAAATTTGAAGCTTTAGTGAATATAGAAAATGTGATTCTGATATGCAGTATAGGGAGCCTGGAGTTTTACTATGGAGAGGATTCACATTACAAGAGTTCGCAAATCAGTTATTCGGAAACAAACACGATTATGGAAAAGGAAGACAGATGCATGTCCATTATGGGTCTAAAAAGCACAACTACGTTACAGTGTCATCACCTATCGCGTACAATATCAACTTTACATCTTACGCCAAGTTTCCACACATAATCCGGCATATTTTAACATATTTTGATATTTATGTACCCGGACAGAACACAAATCCCACAAGCAGTTGGTGCTGCCTATTCTATGAAGATGGAAAAACAAGATTCATGCACCATCACTTATTTTGGTGATGGAAGCAGCAGTGAGGTAAATTACTAAATACGAACCTCACATAGTTACTCATAGTTGGAATTTGATTAATAAAATTTATTTACACTAACTGATGCAGGGAGATTTTCATGCTGGTTTGAACTTTTCTGCGGTTATGGAGGTCCCAGTAATCTTTTTCTGCAGAAATAATGGATGGGCTATTAGCACTCCAATCAGTGATCAACTTAGAGGTGTATATATACATCTTTCCTCCATTTTTTACTTGTATATTCAATTTTGTTGACTTCTGGCGTGTTTGGTCAACGACAGGTGACGGTATTGTTGTAAGAGGGAAGGCGTATGGAATTCCTAGTATCCGAGTAGATGGTAACGATGCTCTTGCTGTGTATTCTGCTGTTTATGAAGCGCGCAAAATGGCTATTGAAAACCAAACACCTGTTTTAATTGAGGTTTGATGTAATAATCTTGTTTTTGTTTACTTTTATGTTATAGTTTGACTTTGACTTTTTCGGTTGGCAGGCGCTTACATATAGAGTGGGACACCATTCGACATCAGATGACTCAACCAAGTATCGCCCGGTTGATGAAATAGAATGGTGGAGAAATGATCAAAGCCCTGTTAAGAGGTTTAGGAAATGGATCGAAAACAAAGGCTGGTGGAGCAACGACAATGAATCACAACATCGGAGTAATATAAGGAAAGAGGTAAAACCTTTTGACTTGATTACCAAAAAACAAATATGCACCAACTTTTATTGTTCAAACATTTACTTCTTTTATACACATGTATTCACTAGCATTTATGATTTATCTAACTTGTACATCTGATGATGCTCTTAGCTAGCACAAGCAGTTCAAAATGCAGAGCGGACACAAAAACCTCCAGTTGCAGACATGTTCAACAACGTATACGATGTTTCCCCTAAAAATCTCAACGAGCAAAAGGAATCTTTGCGAAAAACACTAAAGCAACATGCAAAGGAATATCCCTCTAACGTTCCATGGTAAAGCAATCTCCATAGGCTTTACAAGATAACAGGCTGTTACTTTGCAATAATAACAATAACAGGGCAATACCCTGGCTTTTTAAGAATCGGTTTACTTTTGAATGGCAGAGGTTCCTAATTTTATGTTTTCTGAGTGTCTTCATAGGCTATATAATATCATTCCTTTATGTTTTCTGATTATATAACTTGAAGATAATTAAAATAAATTAATAGGGTTAAGCACGCTTTTATCCCTCAGGTTTGCGCATTTTAACCATATTTATTTTGTCCTTTCATGTCCTTTGTTTCCAAAGTAACTCTAAAATCTAAATGTAAATATTAGAGAACTTTAAAAGGAAAAATAAATAGTATTAACATTGAAAACAGATCGAGCTCCAATATTAATTTGACTTCCTCAAATTCGGATCAGATCTGATCACCGGTAATATGAAACTACAAGTGACAGAGTCTGCGTCTCTCACGTCGTTTTTAGATATCTCACCCTTTTTATCAAACAAATCATTCATTCCTAACTGCTACTTTCATACATCACCCAACTACAGACCTAATTTTGGCAGACCCTAATTTTGACCCAGAAGTACACTGTAATAAAGAAAATTTCTAAAAATCATTTTGCAGGGAAACAAGATCACACAAAAATCATCAAAGCAAGAATGAAATAAGCCAATAACCGATCCTAACAATCAACAAAACCATGAAACTGAAACATGAAACATAACTTTTTTAATTTAAAACACTAATATCAAGTTCATAACACCAAGAAGCAAAAACAACAAAAAACCAACCCCAAATACATAACAAGTTAACTACAAGTTATTAATAAAAATTCAAAACTACAAAATCATCATCATTATCATTATCATCATCATTCATTAACAGGAAGCCATAAGTTACCTCAATTTCCTGATGATTTAACCGCCTCAAGCACCACCAACGCTTGCTCTTTCAACAACTCCATTCGCTTCACGTAAAGCTCAAGCTCCAGCTCCATCAAATTCTTCCACTTCGCCTCCAACTCGGCCCGTTTAGAACCCTCAACCAGCTCCATCCCAGCCTTCACAATCTCCTCCGACAGAATCGAAGAATCATTCCTTAAACCATACTGAACAAACCTCGATATATCCACCTTCTTCTCCAACTCAACCTCCATCTTCAACTTATCTTTATCATCCACACCGTTCGATTTCACTACACCAGCAACAGCAGTAGTACCAGTACCAATGCTGGTACTAGCAGGCACACCAGTAGCCTTTGAATTTGAATTACCATTCTTTTGACTCTGATTCTTCTTAACTTCTTTCCCTTTAGTATTACTCTTACCGTCACCGTCCCATATCAATTTCGATAATTCATACGCTTTCTGTTCATGACTCTTGGTAAAGTGTCGATCTTTACCATTTTTCTTCTCCTTAGTCGCGTTATTCACATACTTCTTCTTCAACCTCCTAATCTTATCCAACAACTGAGTCCTACTAAAATCAACATGCAATGACTTCCTAATAAAATCATGAAAAGCGTCCGGTTCCCCAACCGGATTCTCACAGTTCCGCTCGGTTTTAAAATCAATCATCCCTTGCAACAACACAATCTCATCATCCTCACTCCACAGCCTCTGAAACAACTGCTTCTTTGTGTCATCATCATTTGCAGTAACCTTCTTACCTTTCTTCACATCCTTCTCATTAGTCACCGGTGATTGCTTACTCTTCGCCGGAGACTTAATAATTTGACTTCTTTTGGGTGCTTCACGTTGTTCAATTGGCTTAGACGAAACAGGTTTAGCCGGTGAATCGGAATCGGAATCGTTATCGTCACCGGATTCTGTTTCCTCCGGTTCCGATGAATCCGGATCCGGTTCAGCTACCATTTTCTTCCGGTCACCTTTAATAATATTATTCTTAGCTTTCTTCGCATCTTTTTCAACGGCCGCCGGAGCTGCAGCCGGACGTTTACTCTTCGCCGGCGGTGGAGTCGACACCGTTTTGGATCCATCACCTTTAACCGATTTGGTTTGCAATGGTACGGACGAGATAGGTTTGACGTTACGGTCAACGACGGCGGGCGGTGAATCGGAATCTGAATCGGTACCGGCGTCTGTTTCTTCGTCTTCTTCCGATGAAGGTTGAGTTTTGTTAGCGGATTGAGATGAAACTGGTAACTGTGTTGTTTTCTCGCCGGAATCGGTATCGGAGGCTTCACCGGACTCTGAATCGGATGTTACTTCTTCGTCGTCGTCTTCTTCTTCTTCATCGGAAGATGAATGATTAGGTTTCAAGTCGTTCTGTGCCATGAATTTGTGAAGAAGAAGATGGTGATTTGTAAAATTAGGGTTTGTAAATTAGGGGTTGCAGCGGCTGTATAATGAAACCAGGGGTAATAATATTAATAATAATAAATAGTACAGTATGTGATAAGAGTGTATGTATATACATAAACGATGCTTAATTTTATATTTTTGACATTGAACCCCCTATACATAAATAAAGATTGCAACCGACGGGTAAACCAGAAACCTGAAGCATTCAAGACACGGATTTGGTTATGAGAAAGGGTATGAGATTAGCATAAATATTCTCGTCGGGTATTGGATATGTATGATATTAACATATATATGACCTGGATTATCCGAAAAATGCATATCAATTTACTCGAAGTATACCTATAATTTCTAGTTTTTATATTTCTAATTTTCGTTGGTGATAACGTCATATAAAAGATAACATAGTAAAAGATGTATCTGGAAATTTCAATGTGTGATTTTAAAGAGCGTAAATGCTACTCATGCTTACTGAGTTAAATATGAGAGTGATTAAACGATTCAATGAGACTGAAATACCTATATACCATGTACAACACCTACACAATCTACTTTCAAATCTTTGAGAATCTCATACTACAGATTGGATGGAGTGAAAATCGATGTTTTAAATATCGGTTTATACCAGCAAGTAATAATGGTTAAACAAGATGACAGCCAAGTGGCGATATGTTTTAGCCCGGTTAATTAAACGAACAATTTGTAATTTGCATCGCCGGTAATACCCGTTGATACCATGTACCAGTTTAAGCCCAAAGTAAATTTTGTTGTTTTGACTTTAGACCACACACTTTAAGGGGGTGTTTGGGATTCCTTATTTTCATCAACTTATAACTTATAAACTTTTTGAAAAATTAATAAGGTGTATAAGGTGTTTGGCAAACCATAAGGCCTTATGGATTTTAACTTACGGTGAAGGCAAAATAAATGGGTTTTGAAAAGTTAGGAATTTGTAACTTATTAACTTAATGAGTTTGATTTACCTATTACACCCCTCTCACCCTTAAACCCCATTACACTCCTTTTTAAAAAAAGTGTCCATTTTAGTCATTTTGGTTTTCTCCAACACATAAGCTAGTCCAAACATTCTTTTAAAAACTTCTTTTCAAATTTTTATAAGTTTATAAGTCCTTTTAATTAAAAGTCCTTTTTCACTTAAATAAATAATCCCAAACACACCTTAGTGCCCCATATTTACCTTTAATTAAAAGTTTAACCTAGCGGTCTTTTCTATAACATGGGATCATTTTTTGAGTTGAAATTGTATTTCTATAGAAGTGTAGGGTAGTTAACCTGGTTGAACCGTGCGGTACAACCAGTTTTACTAGTTGTGAGCCTAACCGATAAGGTTAACAAAAAACGGGTTTTAAAACATCGGTGAAAATAGCCATAACTAGCCATTCGAAGAAAAACCAACGGTCATTTTATATGGAAAATATGAGTGTACATAAAAGAAAAAGAATGGATGGCATGCGTTGCTTTTACATTTTGTTCTTGAATTTAATAGATAAAAGAAAAGGATAGGAAATGAAAGAGAATTAATGAAAGAAAGGAAATATAGAAGTTAAAATCGTGTTCCCGAGTTTGGAGCAAATGAAAAAGAAATTAAAGCTTTTATGTGTTCTTGAGTTTGATGAAAAGAAATGAAACTTACAATTTTACAACTATGCCATTGTTTCTTATAAATATTCAATTATACTATTAGCTTTACGATGGTCTTTGTATTCTTAAACAACTTCTCCTCTGTTTTTCAAACTTTAATCCGAAAATATACAAACTTTCACCGCAAAATTATAATTCATACTCTATTTAGTTACATAAATATCAAGCAAAAACAAAACAAAAACAAAAAAAAGAGTACAAATTAAGCAATGCTCTAATGTTACATACGATCCAAAAATGGTATTAGGAATTCAAATCATAACTTAAATAAACTATATCCTAATTAAATAACTTCTTGTACATAATGATACTGACAGAGTAACAGTTATCACCTAATAATAACATTAATAATCATATAATAACATAAGATATGTAACCCATCGATGCAGGTGGTTGGCGATGTGCTTTGAGGTTTCGGAGTAGGCGGCAATTTGGTTACTGATGGAAAAAACAACGAAGATCTAAAATAAATTGGATGAGGGTATCTTTGTAATTTGAGTTTGATTAATTTTGTTTCACTTTTCTTTCTTTCTAATTCTTTCCGACTTGGAAAGATTGAGAATATGGTCCATTTTCCTTCCAAATTAATTCATTTCTTTTTGTCTCCCTCTTTATAAAAAACCAGGAACATGGGCGGATCTTTATGGTTAACGAGTGGTTCCCCGGAACCACCCGAGTTTCGAAATAATAGTGTATTTATGTATAGAAAATATTATAGGAAGCACCTTATAAATTAGGAAGAAACCACCCAGATTATATTACAAATGTTGATCTAGCTGGTAAGAAGTTGGTTTTGTAAATTTGAGGTCATGGATTCGATCCCGGTTGTTAGGCTATTTTTTGGGAAAAATTTTCTAATTTATATTTATGTCCTTGTATCAATTTAGGGTTTTATAAAACACACAATACACAACTACGTTGCATCTCTCCCCTCTTCAAACTCACGCACACAACTAACATACCATTGTCGTTCTCCGACCACCACCGTTGAAGAAGTAATGCAACGATTTCAAAAGACGAAGACTCGTAGGGAACAACTATTTTCTTAATTTTTAAAGACTATTGTTTCTTTGTGAGATTATGTGTTTTTTAATTTCTAATGACGATGCCTCTTTTTTGTTATTTATCGTATTTTATCATGTAAGGAACTTTGCCCGAGCCATGGCACCAACCCGAACCTCAAACCGACCCGGAATTTTTTATACCCGACTCTATGAAATTGAAGCATCTAAAAGTAGCGCATCACCTTAGAAAATTCATGGATCCGCCACTGTCTATGAGCACATTTTTTTTTCTAGTTTTTCTCACTTTTTGTTTCTTTCTATTACTAAATTGGAATGGGGAACAGATTGTTAAGCTCCTTGTGCCCAATGCATCAATAATAACAAAAGATTTACATGTACTTTGACGAACGTTATTCAAGTATCCATCCTACTCTAGATTATAGGTACCATTTCAGATTATATTGTTGTAATATTACCTAATTACCCTCCAGAACAAGTGGAGTAAAATGAAATTGCAAGGTTGGTCAACCTTAGACATGCTTACTTTTATGCTTTTTGTGCCATTTAATCTCTTGCCCATATAATCCATACCAACAAAGGAAATGTAACAGAATTACAACACAAAATGCAAACCAAAGATGTCATAACAAAGAACAATAAAAATAACAACAAAGATCAAGACCGGTTCCTCCCAATAGCCAACGTTGGTCGGATAATGGAAAAGGTCATTACGAGGAATGGGAAAATATTAAGAAACGCGAAAGAGATGGTCCAAGAATGTGCTTCCGAGTTTATTAGCTTTGTTACAAGTGAAGCATCGGATTAATGTCAACGTGAAAAGAGGAAAACTATAAAATGGTGACGATGTAACTACTACATTAGGGTTTGAGGAAGCATCAAACGACGAACAATACAGTTTGCCAACTTACAAAATTGTTCTCCGTCAAATGACATGTCTCAACAAACATTCACGACTGTTGGTGACCAGACATTTTCGTTGCCAAATTCATTTAGACAAAATTCTATTAGGCAATGGTAATTCATCTTCGTTTAGATACTTTGTAAGAGAGAATTGTATATAAGTTTCATATACCAATGTGGTTTATCATGAGCATTTCTTGTTCAAGTTGTATAGTTTCTAATACAGTTTCTTAGTGCTTGTTTACTAGTGCATTTATCCTAATCTATTTTATGCAAAAGAGAAAAATAAAATGAACAGCAAATAAGAAGTAGAAAACATAACCACCATAACATAACCGATCTAATACGCAGGAAAAGTTCCTCAAGCGATGTCAAAATCCAAAACAAAACATGTCAAAAAACAGAAAACACCCCCCTCAAAGCAAACCAATCAAGGATGGTCATAACATAATACTAGAATCACGCTTATTCATAGATCCACGGGTGAAGGCTGCTTGACCAGTTGGCAACACCCTCAGGGAACCACAAAGCGATCTCCTTCTTGCCGCTCTCAACTGCATCACTTCCATGAATCACATTCCTACACACCCAAAACAAGTTATTTTAACCAAATGATCAGTCAACCTCTGACTTGAGAGGTCAAAATCACTGAGCAAGTTTGACTATTGATGATACCTGCCAATGTCGATTGCAAAATCACCACGAATGGTGCCAGGAGCTGACTCAGCAGGGTTTGTGGCACCGATGATCTTACGTCCGGTGGTGACAACGTTCTTGCCTTCCCAAACCATGGCAACAACGGGACCAGAGATGATGTACTCAACTAGCCCGTTGAAGAACGGCTTTGATGACAAATCAGCATAGTGCTTCTCGGCGAAAGCTTGGTCAACAGTCAAAAACTTCAATCCTGTATTCACATTAAGGTAGTTGATGAATAATGATGACCTTTTAAATATGTAAACTGAGTTTCAAATTCTGTTTAAATAATAAATAAGTCCTGGTGAGACTAACTTGTTTTTTAAATTAAAAGAACTAAACAGCTACAAAACATTGTAACAAATTTTGGTCATCCATAGACATAAGATCAAGCTCAAGACCAAGCTTTATACATCAAGTTTGATTAGAAAGGTCTCGTTTATTAATACTACAACATTAACATAATAATAACAATATAGCTAAGAATAAAGATTGTTCTATATTTTATGAATTAAAAACAAATCTTTAAATACTATGTTTAACATATAAAATAAAAATTATAAACACATAAAAACAATTACATATAGATAATAACTAGTTAAATACTACTCATATATTAAACCAACAAGGATAAGCTTTTAACATTATTCATGAGTCAAGCTGAAGCTCCGAGCTCGGCTCATTTACACCCTCTTTATATACTTTGTTTACTTTTCATTTTCAATGATCAATTAAGAACTAACCAAAGAGTAATAAAATGCATGTGATCAATAACAATTACACCAAAAAGTGATAATTTAGAGGACCCATTAGTTCCTAATTATGATTAACCTTTGTGAGATTAGACACATGGTAATCAAGTAAAAGTTATACCTTTCAAAGAGAATCCTTTCTTCTCAAATCTACCAATGATTTCACCAACCTACACATAATCAAATCAATCAAATATATTAAAAAACACAAACACCACCCTATTAAACACCATTTTAACCAAAACTTCACCAACTATTTAATAAAAACTTGTACATCAAGATTTGTCAAGATCGAGTATATAAAGATCAATTTCAATCATTCCTCAGTTTTTTTAATATAAAACTCAAAACCCAGAAAAACCCATATCAAATTCATCGAACACAATTAAAAAAACAGAATCTTTATCGAGAAAAATCAAAGTTATGATCATGTCATCTGGGTTTTGGGGTTTTCGAAAATTTAACAAAAACACCAATTGGGTATTCAGATTTGAAGTAGAATAACTTACGAGGCCTCTTTGAACGCCATCGGGCTTGATCATGATAAAGGTCTGCTCCATCTTTGATTTCAGATTGATTGATTTGGTGTAATTTGCAGATCGATAATATACGGTTAATGTGTGCCGAGAATAAGATGATTTATAGATACGGCTCAACTTAAACCCTAACCCTAAACATGAGGAGTATTCCTCCTATCATTTGACGATTTTGACCTCGTATTTTGTTTACCCGGTCTGTTTTTATTAATAGGGGTACTTTTGTCATTTCGGTATCTACTTGACGGAAAACTTAACGGTCATCCATGTTAGTGATCACCGGTGTTGCATAACTTGCATGTTACAAACTACTGGGAGCAAATTGTATTTTTAGAAAATTGAGGAGTGAATATGCAATAAAGGTAAAACTCGCGTAGCATTCGTGTAATTAACTCTTGATTTTGTTTTCGTGTATGACTGATTTTGTATCTGGTCGTACTATGTCTTGCGCTTATGTTGATGCGTTTGGTATATCGTGATTTTGAATCTAGTAAACAACAGTAATTAAGTTTTACGAATACTAAAGCACATGTATTAAGTGTGATATAATCGTGTCAGATTCATAATATGATGGTCCTCAATTCCTCATACATGTTTTTGTTTATGAGCATCCAATCACATAAACAAAACCTTTCACACGTCACAAAATGAACTTGTGCAACGTAAACATCTATGAAAAATGATCACTCGATGATTTGTTATAATTGTCCATTACTGGTATAACAGAAATTGATTTTCAACACTTGTATGAAAGTTTCTCCAAGCTGGACCATCTTAGTGATGTTTTGGGTTCTTATATTCAAATAGGGCTCTTAAAAAACCTTTGATATTGACTGAACATTCCAACCTGAACTATAAAAAGCAGATTAGAAGTAATACAATTCGATTTGCACTTTAAGGTTTGAAAATCGCGTTTCACGATTCATTTTACGGTTTGAAATCGACCAACATGTTATAAAACCCTTTTAATGCATACAATATCAATTAAAAAATGTCACTTATGCAAATTTAACTATTACGTTCATGTTATTAAATTAACCACATCCATTCTCTTAACTTTTTAATTTTGATACTTAAAAGTAAAAGAGAAAATGCTCGATTTTTAAATGCTAAACTTCATCTAACCCTATGATTCCGTTGTAAAAGAAACTATTACAACGTCCGCCCACTCCTGTTAGACTTAGCTTCTGCCTAATCCGTACTTATCAGTTCGACTCAAAGATTACATTAACATAAACCAAACCAGACCGTAAACAACAAAACATCGCCATCGCTTGTTCAACATATAAACTCTCCCTTCAAAAAATGTAACCAAAAGAAACATTAGGGGGACTTACAACACACATTCAATTTCGAATCAATACCTTAATTTGCTTCATCGTATCTTGTCCCATGTCAAGTTGTCAACACCACCACCACCAAGATAACCTTTGTGTGTTCATCAAAACCCTTGAAAGATCTTGAATTCATTTCCTAGAACCCTAATCAAATGTTACTCCACTCACCAATTTCCCAATGCCCACTTCACCCACAACTATCTTTCTACACCAAATCCATCAAATTGATTAATTTCCCATCTGGGTTTTGCAATTCACCACTCAAATCATCCAAATTCAACCCTTTAATCATAACAAACTGTTCATCTACTTCACCTGTTTCACAGGCTTCAAACTATGGCACAGTGGACTATGAGAAGAAGCCTGGAACAACAGTGGTTACTTGGAAAGCTATATACAAGCGGATATCGATAATGGGTAACCGCGAAAAGGGGTCTAGTGGTGTGTTGAATCAGTGGGAGAATGAAGGTAAAACTGTTACAAAATGGGAGCTTTGTAGGCTTGTTAAAGAATTGAGGAAGTATGGGCGGTATAAGCTTGCTCTTGAGGTATTTACAGAGTGAAACTGAATGATTTTAGTTTAAATTATGTGTTTCTTGAATCTTGTTGTGCATAGTTGACTTTTCTAGGTCAAATTAATTGGTTTCTGTTTGTCAATTTGAGAACTTTACCACATTATGAGAAGCTTTTTTAAAGTTATGTTTTTTTAAGTTAAACCGATGAATGTTAGCTTTAGTTTTGATGAACATTAGAAATAAAAGCTGACTTTGAAATGTTTAGTAGTGAATGTTGTAACAGTTAATTTTCTTGGTAGATTTATGTTACAAAAGACTAGCATTTGAATTGTTATATTTAGCACTATCAAAACTCTAATTGGAAGAAATTTAGGTGTCTGAATGCTGTATTTAAACTAGGGGTGTGCAAGAAACCGAAAAAACCGACGGTTTGGTTTTATGTTTTTGTAAAAACCGAACTAACGGTTCGGTTTTGGTTTTGCATGTAATAAAAACCGAAAAATACCAAACCGAACCGAATTCCTAAATTTTTGTTTTTTTTATATTTTATATTAAGTAATTTATAAGAATTTAATAGATATGTAACTAAAATATTTTGATCAAATGTATAATAGTCTTTTATTTTACAATTAACAAAATAATTTATACCTAAATTCATTATTTTTTGCAAACTTTTTTTTCGGCCTAAAATTTTCCAGATCAAATGGCAAAAACCGACCAAACCGAAACCAAAATGAAAACCAAAACACCGAAACCGAAAAAACCGAAACCAAACGGTTTCTAAAACTCCCAAAACCGAGGTTTTGGTTTTCGGTTTAGATTTAGCCGAAAACCGCACCGAACCGCACCATGCAGACCCCTAATTTAAACTTCTGTTGTCCGAAATCTGCATATTTGAATTGTGTTAGTCAAACTAGTTACCTATTTCTGAAATTGATGAATATTACTGCCCTTGCTGCAATTTGAGAACCATGTCATACTATGGGATTTTTTTAATTATGGCTTTTTAAAGTTACAAAGAGGTAAATGTTTGCTTCAGTTTTGATGAACTTTAAATAATAAAAGTTTTTGACTTTTAATTATTGCATAGGTAATGTTGTAACGGTTAGTATTCTAAATTTTCTTGCAGGTTTTTGATTGGATGAATAAAAAACCTGAAAGATACATCTTATCCCCAAGTGATGCTGCAATTCAACTAGATCTAATATCCAAAGTAGACGGCATCTCAGGTGCCGAAAATTACTTCCAACAATCTACAAGATTCTCTAATAGACAAACGCATATACGGGGCCCTCTTAAACGCATACGTACACACTCGGAAGAAAGAAAAGGCCGAATCTTTACTACTCGAAATGAAAGAAAAAGACTATGCAAACCACGCGCTTCCATATAACGTGATGATGACACTCTACATGAACCTTAGAGATCATGAAAAAGTTGAAACTTTAATTCAAGAAATGATGCAAAACAACATTGACTTAGATTTATACACTTATAGTATCTGGATCACCTCTTGCGGGTACCAAGGATCGGTTGAAAAGGTGGAAGAAGTGTTTGAAAAAATGAAACTTGATGTGTCAGTTAAGCCGAACTGGACGACTTATAGTACTCTATCTACTGTTTATATTAATCTCGGTGAGCTTGAAAAGGCGGAAGATTGTTTAAAAAAGATTGAGACCAAAATTAGTGGTCGGTATCGAATCCCTTATCATTATCTTTTGAGTCATTATGGTAGTATCGGGAAAAAGAAAGACGTTAAACGGATTTGGGATACGTATAAGACGGTTTTTGAATATATACCGAACATGGGTTATCACGCGGTGATCTCAGCTTTTGTTAGAATGAATGAGATTGAAGAAGCTGATAATCTTTATGAAGAATGGATTTCGGTTAAGACAAATTATGATGCTAGACTTGGGAATCGGTTATTGGGTTGGTATGTTAGAAACGGGTACGTTGAAAAGGCGGAATCTTTATTTAAAGAAATGTTAGATACCGGGAAGGCGAATTCGAGTTCATGGGAGATTGTTGGTGAAGGGCATATTAGGAATAAAAGGGTTTTTGATGCATTGGGTTGTTTTGAAAAGGCGCTTTCTCACGAAGAATCGCGGTTTTGGAAACCGAAACCGAATATTGTTTCATTGTTTTTCAAGATTTGTGAGCAAGAAAATAATGAGAAGGGAAAGGAGGCTATGTTTAGGATTTTGAGGGAAGCCGGTGCTCTCGATGATGAGCTGTTTATGTCAAAGTTGAATGTTTCGAAAGAGTCAATGGAAGATGATAATGACGGTGATGCATTTTTAAACGAATTGCAGGCTACTGGGTAATAAAGGTGTTCTGGTGTTTGTGTGGTAAGTTTTGTATCAAAGTAGGTTTTAAGTTGTTTGTTTTACAAGAAATGTATCTGAAATTTGAAAATTTGATTCATGGCAGTTTCTTGGTTAATGAATCGCATTTTCTGCCGATGATACTTTTACATTGTTGTCGAAACCAAACCCGACTACATCTTTTACTTGTCCCATAAAATCTTGAATGTAGTCTACAGGATATGGTTCATACTTTTGATCAAGAAGTCCAGTATGAGCAAAGGTCTGATAAAAATGTAAATAAGATGATATCATTATGATAGTATGAATATTTTATTGAATAAGGAATCTTAATGCCGTCTAAACTCTAAACACAATAACACATAGATGATGTCAATAGTTATATAATGATTTGCTACTCTTGTAAGAAAGTGAATACTACTTGTTATGAAATACAATATTCGAAAAGTCGTGGAATTTGGCAAACCTCATAACCGAAGTCTGGATGTGTGCCGTGTAGCATACAATGCCGCGGCCACTATAGCACTCATAATAGTTGCATAGGCACCACGAGAGTTTAAAAATGAACTTATATTTTGTGGGCTTGTTTTTTGTATAATTTTTATGTTAACCTAGAGATTCTAAGTTCATATATAAACATACAATCAATTAATCAATCATACCCAGTAAAATCCCACCGACAGCAAAGCTATAAGTAGGGTCTGGGGAGGGTGGGATGTAGGCACACCGTACCTCTATCCAAAGGAATAAAGAGGTGGCTTCCAGAGAGACCCTCGGCTCTAAGTACATGTGTATGAAGCAAAATAAAGGAAATCAAAGTTTAACAGCTATATAAAAACTACTACTAATTATAATAATATTAATAATAAGATCACAGTTTAACAGCTATATAAAAGCTAATAATAATTATAATAATAATAATAATAATAATAATAATATATGTAAGGGAAATACCATTATGGTATGTGACCTAAATAAGTTAAGTCTAAGCCCTAAGGTATTCAATTCTCTCTAAAAATCCTTAACTTTAATTCTACTTCTCCACGAATTCCTATCCTCAACCATGTCCTCGGAAAGGTTTAGGTCTATCAAATCATGCCTAATCCTTTCATCCCAAGTCAATTTCGGTCGTCCTCTACCCCTCCTCCCCTCTATAGTAATGTTGTCTACGGATCTAACAGGATTCGTCGTCAGTCTTCTCTTTACATGTCCAAACCATCTCAATCTCCACTCTCTTATCTTGTCTGCTATGTTCGCCACCCCTAATCTCTCGCGAAACACAACGTTTCTTATTCGGTCTAGCCTTGTGTGCCCACACATCCAACGTAGCATTCTCATTTCTGCTACCTCCATCTTCCGCACTTGTGCCTTCTTGATGGCCCAACAATCTGTTCCATATAGCATTGCAGGTTTAACTGCCACCCTATAGAATTTTCCCTTTAGTTTAGTCGGGAAACTCTTGTCGCACAATATACCTGTGGCTGCTTTCCATCTACACCATCCTACCTGAACTCGGTGGGTCACATCACTGTCTAATTCCCCATCGCTCTGTACAAAAGATCCTAAATACTTGAACTTCGTTACCTGCAGGACCACCTGCCCTTCAATTGTGATCTGTGCGTCTTCATTGTCGTTTATCCCACCAAAATCACAGTGGAGGTACTCCGTCTTAGATCGGCTAATCTTTAAACCTTTTGTCTCTAAGGTTGTTCGCCACTCCTCAAGCCTCATGTTTAGATCTTGTTTTTTCTCAGCAAGTAACACAATATCGTCTGCAAACATCATACACCACGGGAGAGTCCCCTGAATCGACTTTGACAGCTCATCCAAGACTACTGCAAAGAGAAACGGGCTCAACGCTGACCCCTGGTGAAGACCTACCTCTACAGGAAAGAAATCAGTATCCCCCACTGGCGCACGGACACTTGTTTCACTCCTGGTATACATATCCATAATTATCTCTATGTATTTCCTGGGCACTCTTCTACCCTCCAAGCACTCCCAGAGCACCTGTCGTGGCACACTGTCGTAGGCCTTTTCTAGGTCAATAAACACCATATGTAGATCACGCTTCTTCTCCCTATACTTTTCTATTAATCTTCTTATAAGGTGTATTGCCTCTATGGTGGAACGCCCCGGCATGAAGCCAAATTGGTTGACCGTAACCTGAGTTTCTCGTCTAAGTCTAACCTCAATCACTCTTTCCCATAGCTTCATAGTATGACTTAGTAGTTTGATTCCTCGGTAGTTACCACAACATTGGGCGTCTCCTTTGTTCTTATAGATAGGAACTACAACGCTGCTCCTCCACTGGTCTGGCATCTTACCTGATTTGAGAATACTATTGAACAGAGTAGTTAACCGCATGACTCCTTCCTCCCCCAGACACTTCCACACCTCGATGGGTATGTTGTCTGGGCCAACCGCCTTAGACCTTCCCATCCTCCTCAGTGCATCCTTCACCTCTTCTCGTGTGATCCGTCGGCAGTAGCAGTTATTCGATTGTTGTCGTTGAAAGTTTGTGTTGTCATGTTCTTCTTGGTAAGCTCTCCCATTGTTAAAAAGATTGTGGAAGTAGGTTTGCCATCTTAGCTTGATGTCCTGCTCCTTGACCAGTACATGCCCATCTGTATCCTTTATGAACTTCACCGGTCCTAGATCTTGCCTTCTACGCTCCCTGGCTTTGGCAATCTTAAACATAGCTTGTTCCCCCTCTTTTGTTTGTAGACTTTCATACATCCGTTTAAAGGCCGCCTTCTTTGCTTCCGCCACTGCCTTCTTCGCCTCTATCTTGGCCGTTTTGTAGTTGTCCCTCAATTCCACTCGCTCCTCCTCATTCGTGCACCTCATTAGCTCCCTAAAACATCCTTGTTTGTCCCTTATCTTGTCTTGCACTGCGTCATTCCACCACCAAGACTCCTTATGCCCACTTGTCTTTCCTGTTGTGACCCCGAGAGTCTCCTTTGCTACTTGGATGATCTTTGTCACCATAGCTTCCCATATATGAGTTGAGTCCCCATTTAGTCGAGCCCGCGTATGCAGTATGAGTTTATCCTTAAACAGTAGGAGATTTTCGTCTTTCAAATTTCCCCATCGAATTCTCGGTGTACCTTTCTTCTCTCGAACAGTCAGCTTATTTCTGAAGGCTATATCTGTCACTAGTAGTCGATGTTGAGTCACAACTGCCTCCCCAGGTATGACTTTGCAGTCCTTCCACCAACGTCGGTCTCCTTGCCTCATCAAAAGGTACTCAATTTGCGTGTCGCGTCCGCCACTGCTAAAAGTGATTAAATGAGAATCTTGTTTCCTAAAATAAGAATTTATAATACCTAGGTCATGTGCCACCGCAAACTCTAGAAGATCTGTTCCGGTCTCATTCCTATCACCAAAACCGAAACCCCCATGTACGGCTTGAAAACCATCGTTAGCCTTACCAATGTGTCCATTAAAATCACCTCCTATGCAAATCCTCTCCCCCCTAGGTATGCCCCCTACCACTGCGTCTAGGCAATCCCAAAATTCTCTCTTTTCCTGATCCCCTAGGCCTACATGAGGCGCGTAGGCGGAGACTACTGCCACTACTTCCTCTCCTAGTACTAATTTCAACACCATAATCCTGTCATTATATCTTATCACCTCCACCACACTAGTGTGTATTTCCTTAGCCACTAGAAACCCCACTCCATTCCTAGCTCCATCAGATCCCCGAGTACCACAACTTATACCCATTACACTCAGCCCCTCTATGTCCTTTCCACTTAGTCTCCTGGAGGCATGCTATCTGAACCCTACGTCTTTTAAGCACATCTACCAATTCTAGCAACTTACCATTTAATGTTCCTACATTCCAAGAAGCCAAACGCAATATACGCTCCCTATCTTTACTCTTTCCTACACCCCTCGTTTCAGGACATGGTCTCAAGTAATAGTCATGGTTCCTACGCTCTATGGTTGCAACTAGTCACACAAACACAGGCAATAGAACACCAAATCAATAATAATAATAATAATAATAATAATAATAGTAACAAAAACTAATAATAATAATAATAATAGTGTGTAGCAATAACAATAATAGTCAAGAGATCTTAAAATGAAAATAAACTCCAAAGATCCGGATCACGTAGTAATAATAATATAAAAATAACAATAGTAATACTTTTAATAATAATATCCTTATTATTTAATTACAGTAATGAACGATCTCACCAAGTAATTGCAGAAGATAAAAAATAGTAAGGAACGATCTCACCAAGTAATTGCAGTAATGATAGGATAGTTGTAACCTTCACTTAGGGTTACAAACTATCAGAAAATCCCGCAGCCAAGAACGATTCCTTCTTCAACTGTTGTGACCTTCAACAATAACAAGATCGACGAGAAGCAAATCGATCAGTATTGAACCAAGAACACCGTTAGGGTTTCAGATTTGAAAACCCCAAAACACAACAGCAGAACACCGTTAGGGTTTCAGTATTGCATTTTTTAGAAATTGCATTGTTTAATGATTTAAAACCACAATAATAAACATACAATGCAGCCTAGAAATTGCATTGTTTAATGATTTAAAACCACAATAATAGAAATTATGGGTGTCAAAAGTCATAACCGATGATCGACTGATGATCGGGGGGATCATTGGCTGGGGAAAAACAAAGCTTAAACGAGATCAATGGTCAAGTTTGCTCTACATATTGATGTTAAAAGACATTGTACTAGATCAACAAAACATGTGTATATTCTTCAAACCAAACCTAGAAAATGAAACAATCATAAATTACATCCCTCTGTTCGTCTGTCCTGGATTAGACTTACAGGAAGTAATCGGGCGTCCTTCTAGTTACATCAGGTTCTCCTCTCCTAGGAGCAGGTTCAAACTGCAATAACATATAACTTCACTAATAAATACTTTCGTTTAATTATTAATCAGTATTCCAAAATGCCCATTCAAGTGCCAAAAATGATAAACATTGTAGACTAAAATACCTGGATAAATGTGTGTCCCTTGCAATCATCCACCTCCAAAATAGATGCCATATTCCCACACCTGTAACAATAATTTGGTGCACTAAAGATAGTCACCACCTTTTGATCCTGTCAACAAAAAGCCAATATATTTAGTGATTCACAACACCATTAAAAGAAAACCTCAAAAACAATAAAAAAAAAAAAAAACTCAACCAATTACTTACATGTCCCCAGTTGAAACCCTCCATGACCAATTGATGAGCTCGAGCAATAAGCTTTAGCCCGTTAGTATGGTTAAACTGCTCCAAGATATCCTGTAAATACAATTTCAAGTAAATTACACAAATCAACACTAACTTTGAAACATGTAACGGTCCCCAAAACTTTTATACGTGTAAATGATTATAAATCAAAAGCTTTAAAAAGAAATAATACTTGGCCAAATGTGTAACCAGCTCCACGAGGCGAGATACCCCAACCGCAACGGTCATCGGGGTCAGACCATAAAAGGTCACACATAGGACCTTCATGCGGGACCTCTTGAACACGGTCAAAGTTTCTTACATTATCTAGGGTTTCAATAGAAGGTGAGAGCCCACCATGAAGACAAAATATTTCTGATTCAACCTACCATGATTATACAACCACCATTAGCTCATTGATGACATAAAATGTTGCATTAAAATTTGTTACTAACCAAAGCAGTCAACGGGAAATAGTCAAACAGGTCTGTAAAAGTCTTCCAAACATTAGCATTGCCATACCTGGAAATCAAGAATTAAAATTAGGCCTGTAAACAAATCGAACGTTCAGTGAACTGTTTGGCGAGAAGTACGTTTGTGTTCGTTTGTTAATAAACGGATGGTCACGTTCATTAACTTTTTTAGACGCACTTTAGTCTAGTTTTATTAAATTTTAGGCCCGACAAAGTGATGTTCACGTTTACTTTTAACTGATGTTCACTCAGTTATGTTGGTTCTTCTAAGTTCAGTTATGTTTGTTCGTTTACTTTACTGCCCCGTATGTTTTACAAAAGAACAAGAACACGAACACTCATTTCCTTAACGAATGAACGAACACGAGCAAGAAAACCCCATTCGTTTAATTTTTATGTTCTATCATTTGTTCGCTTAAAGTTAAACGAACAAACACAAACATGTCCGTTACTAGTTTGCTCTGTTCATTTACAAGACTAGTTAACAATATACACATAAAACAAAATATAAGAATTTATTATTGAAAACCATATAAGAACAACAAACTTACTTCCTAAGACATTCGTCATAAAACCCATAAACTTGAGTAATCTGCAAATAAAAAATAAATAAATAAACAGTCAGGTTATATAATATAACTGGACAACTAGTGTTGAAAAGTAAAAGAAAAAGTCAATACCTGCCGGCTTTCATGATTCCCTCTTAAAATTGTGATTCGCTGAGGATACCGTACTTTCAGAGCCACCAAGAGCTGTAAAAAGTATCGTGGTGATATGAGTCAATATAAAGTCAAAGAAATATACATAAAGATACAAAATTATAAATGTACAGTATACTTACTGTCACAGTTTCAACTGAATAATACCCTCGATCCACATAATCACCCATAAACAAGTAGTTTGTATCCGGGCACTGACATATGATATAAAAAGATGATCTTAAATCCAACTTCAAAAATTTACTGCAGATGTAACAATAAAAGAAATACCTTTCCTCCAATGCGAAAAAGTTCAGCAAGATCATGGAATTGACCATGAATGTCACCACAGATAGTCACTGCGCTTTTTACTGGCTGCACACATGAAAAAGTTTATACAATATTATGACAACTTCTATTTAAACTGTGAAAAATAAAATTAACGATGATAGTGATACCTGGACATTGCTTTCATCTATTAATATCTCCTTTGCCTTCACATAATGTCCTAACCTACACCAACAAACATTTGCAGGTTATGACGACAGAATATGCTAGATAACTATGTAAGCAGTTATCCTTGAAAATTCAATTCTTTCTTAATAGAACATCCAAACATAAATTCTACATGACACACGACTCTATGTATGCACTTCTCAATCAGCCAAATAGGTAATACTATTATTAACAAACATTTGCAGGTTATGACGACAGAATATGCTAGATAACCATGTAAGCAGTTATCCATGGAAATTCAATTCTTTCTTAATTGAGCATCCAAACACAAATTCTACATGACGCACAGCTCTACGTATGCACTTATCAATCAGCCAAATAGGTAATACTATTATTAACAAACATTTGCAGATTATGACGACAGAATATGCTAGATAACTATGTAAGCAGATATCCTTAGAAATTCAATTCTTACTTATTGAAACGTCCAAACATAAATTCTACATGACACATGACTCCATCTACAACCAAATAAGGTTTATTTACAACCAGAAATTGCATCTCTCACGTTTTTTTACACGTAAACATGCTTATCAAGTAGACCTTCCATAATTTCTGCACCTTAGGTTGTTTCTACATGAGGCGCGTCTTTTAACACGCTTTCTTAAACCAAAATTTGAGTCTTGCAAATTCATCCTTTATGTAAAATTCAAGAAAACAATGAAGCAAACCTTAACAGCATTGATCATTCCATTCCTAATACTCTTTTAATTGGGGTGAACAATAACCAAACCAAACCGAACACAGACGAAACCGAACCGAATATAACCGATAACCGATTTTTTTGTACCCTCGGTTAGCCGAAATTAACGAAACCGAACCATTCATATTATCATATATATCTAGCTTTTATATATCCATTTCATGTTTTATACCACCATTTCATGTATTTATATTTCAACTTCACGCATTTATGTATTTCTAAGTAAAAAATTTAGCTCAAATTCGATTTTGGCTAATAAGACTATTAACCAAACAAACCAAACTTTGCACACCCCTACTTTTATTTCTCATTTTAACTTGTTACAAAGTTTCAAAACAGAAAACACCAGTCTCTTGAAACATTTCAGGTAGGTATTGACTTTGACTTTAAAGTCAACCGCTAAAAATCTATAGTAAGTTGTACTAACTACTTTCCCCTTAGTATAAATCAACCACATCACAAACTGAAACAAATTAACAACTGTCAAGAATTCAGATCAATAAATACCTAATACTCCAATTCAAATCAACCAAACCCTAAATTACTTTCAACAAACTCAGATCCATCAAAAACCACACAGATTAAAAGCATATAACACAAATAATTAAGGTAAATCCAAATAACAGAAACCCTAAATTTCAAAATAAATGAAAATAAAGGAGGAGAAACAAAAACCTCATGTTCGATTAAGGGCTTGCACTGCATGAGCTGTGAATCTGCTCGTCGAGATTCCCATGGGTGTCCGAAGCCAGCTCAACACTCATGTTGTATTATATGTTTTGTGTGCATATATAGATTATATATACACACACGAATATGGATTTGAAGAACAAAATGTTATTATGATCTGAGTCTGATGGAATTGAGATGAACTGAACCCTTGGAGTTTTCATATCGGTTTCTGTTTTCATATCCTGAAAAGAACCCTTGGAGTTTCCACACATTCACACTTTAGACCCCCTTCTAATTCGGTATTGCTGTCAATTGATAACGGTTCCGGTACCGAATGCGATACCAAGTTTTGAGTTTTCGTTACCGGTATGGTTTTGGTATTTCCAAATTTTATACGAAATACCAGGGCAAAAGTCAATCTTATAATTTTTTTACAAGTAAATTGTGTTTTTTTCATTTGATTATGTTTCATAGTCTTTCCGAGACAAAAGTGAAATTGTAGTTAGTTTTTCGTCTAAAAGTTTCATTTTGGGTTGAAGGTGCTATGTGTCTTCATTTGATTGGTTGACTGATAAGGATGAGCAAATTCGGTACAGGTATCGATTTGGTACCGTTGGTACCGAATCAGTACCAAAGTTTTGAGTTTCGGGATCGGTACGGTACCGGTATTTCCTGAATTTTTACCTTCGGTACCGGTACCGAACAGAATATTCGATACCGGTACCAAAAATTGGCGATTTTCAGGATCGATATTTTCGGTACCGGACGATACCGAGCTCATCTCTGTTGACTAATACTCTAGTTCAAGTATCATGTTTGTAATCCTCAATCTCTCACCACTCACAGATGGGCGATCTGATGTCATGTAAAATAACACGGCACACCCCCCCACCCCCACCCCGGGTCAAGAAGTATAACACATGATCTAAGTCCATTTGGTTCGATTACTATACTATGGTCACCAAAATTTATTTTGAACTAACTTTTATGATTATAACTCTTTATTTTACGTCGTTTATAGCCCAGAATCATCGTTAAAAACTTGATATGTTATTGAAAAGTTAGCAAACGTGATTAATCATGGCCATAGGGAGAATAAGTAGCATGTTTATTATTACTAGAATACCAAATTTATCTCACTCGTATATAACCATTACAAGAACTTAATCATGATATTGATAAAAAGTTATATTAATGAAAACATTAGACAAAAGCTTTGTCAAACCCTGTGGTAATAATTTGTTGGTACAAAATAAAGGAATTAATTTTAGATATGCAAAAAAATGTTAAAAGCTTAAGGATATATTAGCAAAACAAGTATTACAGTTATCCTACTACAATTGTTCCATTATTCTCAGTCTTGCTTGGACCTTCAATGGCGGCTTCATGTGTAGCTTCTTCTTCATCATCTCTCAGTCTCCACTCGCAATTCGTTACAAATCGATCACCCAAACCAGTTTCTTTATCATGGTGTTCTTCAATTCAGCAATCTAATCTTTCCATCAATTTAGTCTCGTCAAGTCGTACCCTCAAGAACCAGGTACCCGCAATGTTTAATTCTCTGTATTCTTACATTTAATTTCATAGTGATAAGTGAATAGGGAAAACCTAATTACTCATTGGCTTCCTGTGCTTTGACTTTTCCAAGTCAAATGAGCTGCCTTTCATATGCTGATTAATGTTATTTGGTTACATTTTTGTGCTTAGTATAGTTGCTTAATACCAATGTATGATATGGTTTTCAATATTCTTGGAAATTATTTATTTTGTTTCAATTTGAAGTTGAAAGTTAGTCTGTTTGACCATGAAAGTCAAAGCATGATTTCTACTGCAGTCCGGTATAGTAGAATCGAAAGAACCGAAATTTGATGTCATTTGGTTCCTAAGCAGTTAATGCGGAAAAAAACCGGATATCGATTGAGGACCGATATTTGAGATATCGGTAATCGCGGTGAGATATCGGTGGGATATCGGTAACTTTAATATCATGCATAATTTGTATATATAGCACTTTAACGCTTAACAATTCAGTATACTCTCCTACTATTAACAAATTATCCTTTTGCAAGTTGCAAAACACTAACAATTGTAGCAAGTAGGAACTAATTAAGACTCAAAACACCAACATTAAACACTAAAAGTTGAAAATTAAGACTTAAAACACTGATATCGGGAATATCGGTCAATATCGCTGATATTATTGGTACCGATATTCTGACCGATATTTTGATCTATATTTCACATGAGGACCGATAACCGACATATCACTGAGATACCACCGAGATTGAGTGCGTAGTTTGGTTCATATCTCGCAGTTGTATTGCTTGAAAACTGACTCTAATGTATGTATTTGGTGTTCTAAAATGACTTGAAAACGCTATAGTTTGGATTAAATGTTTAAGGTCAAAGTTGGTCAATAGGTGAATGTCAAAATTAGGGCGTGTAGGAGGCGTATATATAAAGCAACCAAGAGGTGAATAAATTATGAAAGGTTTACTTGATAAAAATGATGATATGTAAAACAGATGAGAGACATATAGCTTCTCGGCGTAAATAAAAGATTATATTGTTTAGAGTAACGTTTTACGTTACATTAAGCAATAAAAAGCGGTACCTTTGGTTTCTGATTTTTAAGGTTCTCTATCTTTTTCCAATTTGTTGTGTTTTTCTTTTGAAGGGATTTGTTGTCCAAGCTGCATGGACAAGAAGATCACGAAGCGAAGCAGAAAAACGACCCAACAAGAAATCATGGAAACAAAGGACGGATATGTACATGAGACCGTTTCAACTAAACATTTTCTTTTCTAAAAGATTCATCCATGCAAAAGTGATGCATAGAGGTAATAGCAAAGTGATATCGGTTGCCACCACGAATGCAAAGGATTTAAGGAACACGTTGCCTTCGCTCATAGATAATGAGGCTTGTAGAGTCGTTGGGAGGTTGATAGCCGAGAGGTCAAAAGAAGCGGATGTGTTTGCAGTGGCGTTTGAAGCCAAAAAGAACGAAAGAATTGAAGGGAGGCTGGCAATTGTTCTTGATACTATTAAGGATAATGGTATCATTTTTGTTTGAACTTCTAGGAATTAGATTTTTAGCATAATTGATCTATGTTCAAATTATCTATATTGGAAAGTTTAGTGTATTTTTTTAGCGTTTTTACGAATGATGTGACCGTTAACATGTTTAAAGGGTGATATGAACACACTACGTTTAGCTGGAGTTTGTTACACACTATTACTCAAAATATAAGTATAAACAAAACAACTGTATAACTATCACTAAAACTGACTCGTGACTAGGATTTATGGTCACCATACAATTCCAAGAATTATAAAACAATCAATAATAGTAATCATACTATTCGTGTAACACACGATACAAACTTTGATCAATCAATATAACGTCGAATGATTCGTGTACAAACAATTGGAGTAACCTTAAACTACCTTACCATGATCCGTCTCGTGGTACATTGGTGCATCATCCTATCAACCCAAATTCAAAAATCCTGAAACATATATAACCACTTATATATCATAACTAAACAATAGATATAAGCATTTATAATTATACCTTAACTAAGAGGAGCAAAAACAGCCTTTACTGCTTCAAACACTTCTTCAGCAGGCTTACTAGCATCAATCTAGAGACCAAATTTAATTGCTTATTGAATATTATTCAAGTAGTAATCAAACCAAAAAAACTTATGAATTTACCTTTTTGACCTCCCCCTTAGAGTTATAATAGTTGATAACATTAAGACTAGATTCCGCAAAAACCTTAAACCGCTTCCTTATTGTGTCAATATTATCATCTTTTCTCCCCTTCATGACCAAATAACAAAGTCAAACTCTTATTATCATTCTTGACAAATGGTTAAACAAGTCAAAGTCCAACCTGGTTGCGGGTCAACAGGCGCTTCTCCATCTCATCCTCAGAACAATCAAAGAAAAGAATAAACTCGGGTTCGATTCCAGTCTATATAAACCAAAAGAATCAAACTTTAATGCCAAAAAATTAGATCAAACATAATATGTTTTTATAAAGTTTAAGATTAGAAAACTCACAAGTGACTCAAAGGCAACTCGATTTTCATCGTTACGAGGAAACCAGTCAATAAGAAATTTGTCATTCTCGTTTCCCATAATCGCCTTTTCGAGAAGCTTTATTGTTACTTCCGATGGAACAATTATTCCTTCAGACATCATTTTCTCAATCATGGTCCTATTAACCACTCAGAACAAATATATTTTACAAAAATACCAATATTTACAAGATATATATTATATATATATAACTAGTATACCCGTTTTCAGAACCGGTTTGTACTTCAGCCCGAAGAAGATCTCCAGCACTGAGATGGGTATACCGGAAATGCTCTACAATGTTTGCACATTGTGTACCCTTACCACTGCCCTGGCCTCCTGCTCAAGGCGTAAAAGGTATTTTAGGGGAAATTGGTATGATCTTTTTTCTAAGCATGATTGTTTCGATATATGTGTTAAAAATCAAAGTTCTCACCTAGGACAAAAACAATTTTAGGATTCTTTTCGATAAGAGCACTTCCGGTTCCTTCCTGAAATCAGATCTTTTTATTAAATAATTATCCTATGGTTAACTAAAGTTGATAAAATCAATGATATTGTAAAGTATATAGCTACCGTATTTGCAGCATCAACATTAGTCCCCGTGAGTCCACACTAGACTGCGTTTAACTTAATACTGCATCCAACAACAGGTAAGCTGTAAGCATAAGAAATTGCTGCCAATACTTAACACTGAGCCTAATCATCAAACTCGTATAAACGAGACGAGTTTTAAAGTTCAATTATAGTGAGGAGTAATAGCAACACTATTACAATAAGACCACGTGTAGTCAAAACTAAGCTCTTCCGGGCATTTTGCGTCATATGGCGCCCAGTCAGCATTTCAACATTTTACAAAAAAAGGGTGTAGTCAAAACTCTCTTAACAATCATTACACAATTAATACTTTTTATTTTTTTTAAAAATAAATTAAAAGGGAAAAAATATGATTGGTTGGAAGATTATGAAGGAGGCGTTTTGTACATAACTTTCACCCTCAATATGCCACCCAAAATGTTAAAAAGGGGGGGGGGGGGGGGGGGGGTGTTCCTGGCATTATGGACCCATAACTAGCCACTACAGATGGTCTTATACAACAACAACACATTCAAACCATATATGAATTCATTGAGCCGTGTGAATGTTTGTGTTTTAAAGCATGGGCATTTAAAACAAGAGCATTAAGTAAGCAACTGGAAGAAGCGCCTAAAGTATTCTAGCAACCGCTATCTGGTCACTACTTACATGAAAATTATTCATATATTGAACGTGTTGTATAAACTATAAAGTAATAAAGTATCTCGAGTATGCAAAATATACAACCAGATAAGAAACAAAGTCTTCAATGATACATGAAGCTGTGAGTTTCTATAGTATATTAAACATACCAAAAGATGTATGTTCTTTTGAAACGTTACAACTCTTTGTGAAATAATATGATAGTTATAACTTATAATTATATCAGTGGAAATTATACATGAAACACAGGCCTTTGACTACTTCATAAAAAAAAGATAATAATAATAAGTCGGCAGGCACTAGAGACACAACCGAACGTAAGCATGTAGCCTATTATTCTTCATGAAGATCAACAATCAACAAAATCATGAATTAAGATTTGAGATGATCAAACAAACACGTCGAATATGAATATAAATATAAATCAAATCCTATAACGAAGAAATTGTGTAACATATTATTATTATCATACGAATGAATCTTACCGATTCAAAAGAAGACTTTGACGAACGAAATTGTGAATTTTCGCGGAATTTTGTATGTAATTTGTAGGGTGGTTTGAACCGCTCGTTATGTCCTTGTAATCGTTCTCGGGTCGGTCCGTATTTTCGGATCTTATTATTCTATTTGGAGCATATATCACTTTAATATATTCTTTCCATTACCAACTTTCATAATTTTTATTTTTATAATTAATAATATACTCATTTTGTCACTACATTCTATTCTATACCTTATATATTTCCTATACTTAATTCACATTTATAGAAAAACTAGCTAGGAAGATAACGTCACAAGAATGTCCTCCGAGTAACCAGGCCTGGCTTCAAGAAAGCAAAAGAATTGAGCCAATGGTGAATTTTTTTTTAGGTTTAATTAAAAATGAGTATTTTGTTAGTTTAAACAATTAAATTTTTATGTTAGGTTTGCTTGGTTATAATTTGGGTTGTGTAATTAATTTTTGTATAAAAATAGGATTAAACATGTTTCAAGTGAGACTTGAACCTATAGCCTTTTGGTTGAGAGTAATACCTCTTTACCACTAGACCAAGCTAATGGTCATATAACTATATTTAAACATTAAATATACATACTGTTTTTAATAAAAATATTTATTTTTTTAAAAAAGAAAAATTCGGGCCTAACGGGGTGTCGGGCTTATGGCCTTCGACCACCCCGCCACCCCTATGGGCCGGCCCTGCCAGTAACTAACCTTCGGTGTGAAAATTGGTAAAGTTATTAGAAAGAGTGTGTGAGTCCGAGTGAAAGTGAAGAAGAAGATGATTATACCTTGATCGTTTTATCCCTTTTATAGTCGATGCTAGTACATGTCACTTTCTTCTCGTGGATCTTATTCTGTTGAGAGTAACCATTTTGTGATAGAGACATGTTGTTCCTAATTCGATGCTTGGACTGACATCATCTGGATTGGCTTTCGGATATGCCAACATGTGGATCATTTTCTTATTCTGTGACACGTTGAAGAGTTCCTTCAGACCATCCTCTATGGTGAGGGGATTCGAAGCCCCTCCCCAGTCACCCAGCGCCACATCAGCGCCACGTAACCACCGGGGGCTTCGAAGCCCCCAACCAATAATGTCCCGCTGTGATTTAATGCTCATTGGCGCCCATATATATATATATATATATATATATATATATATATATACAAACACACACACACATATATATATATGTATGTGTGTGAGAGAGGTTGAGAGAAGAAAGTGAGGGGCCCCACCAATTTGTTTTTGCCGCCCTCGGCGTCCAAAAAACCACCTCCTTGACGCCCCATAGCGTATGGTCTTATGGTTAGTTAATGGGTCGGGTTGGACTCGACCAATATGGTGTTTGCTATTATATTTCTCTCCAAGTAACAAAAGAAACTTATATAAATCATTTAAAAATTATACTTCCATAAGTGTTTTCCAAACTTATATTGATATAAAAGTTTTTTTTTGGTGTGTGTGTGTTGGGTGGGGGCTTTAGATGATCAAATGGAAGTCAATAGTTGATATTAAATTGCTATTAATTAAATGGGGTTGAATTAGTCAGGTTAATGGAAGTCAATTATTTACATACTTATTAAAATTGGAACGACCACATGTTTTGAAGTCCAAGACCGAAGATTTCTAATGTGAGCTATTGAAATATGTGTATCGTTACGTGACATGAGACAACTTGGTGATCAACTCGCGTGCAAGCACTTGAAAGATTTATACCATAGCAAAAGATTTGGTAGGTTGCAAAACTCATTCACATATATCCTCACAAAAACTCGACTGATTATAAGTGAATGAAATATCATAACTAGACTTTTTGTCGGAAGAATATCGAGAATGTTGTTCTATATGAATATATGTATTTTACAAAATTGTGGAGTGAGTTTGTTGCGTTCTATTCATATTACATCCAAAGTTTGTAATTAAAGTTCAAATAACATTAGGGGCATGTTTGGCTAAGCTTATGGAGAGCTCCTTATGCCTTATGGATGGGTAAAAAGACAAAAATGCCCCTCCATAAGTCACTATAAGTTACAATTTGTAACTTATAGTGACTTATGGAGGGGCATTTTTTTGTAACTTATAGTGACTTATGGAGGGGCATTTTTGTCTTTTTACCCCTCCATAAGTCATAAGGAGCTCTCCATAAGCTTAGCCTAACATACCCTAGGTTTGTTTTTTTATTTATGGTTTATCATTGTGTTTTGTCACGTATGTTAGACATTGGTTACATTGATTGTTTGTTTCTTTTGCTGAATTATTGTGTTTACTTCAGTGTTATACTAAATTGCTCTCTAATCCCTCTTCTAATGATGATTCATCAAAAACACATGGGGTTGACAAGGAAAATTCTCCAGAAGATGGTTGAGTTGGACTATAATCTATAAACTTAGTTAAGTTATACCTACTTTGTTTATCGATAACAAATTAACTGAGATGTGGTACGTCTTGTAATTTGATAAGATCTTATAATTTTGACACACATTGAGTTTTCTAGTGGATGGAACTCCTGAGATAATTTGATACTCGTGTAACTATAGTGGTTACACCGTAACTATTTGTGAAATGCTGTCTCGTTTCATCACAACCATTATGTTGGTTCGACACCTATATAAGAAAATCATATGGTCCAGTTTCAATCACCGAATTGGCACTTTGTATTTCACACACACACACACACACAAAAAACCTCTTTCTACAGAAATTTTTTGTGTATAAACAGCAAATATGCAATTTAGAAAGTTGTCCATGATACTAGACTGAAAACACCAACCTATATTGAATCACTTGTAATATATTTTATTAGCTTTCAGCCATTCGATTATATCATATGTGGTATAATCTGAGCAATTATACGAATCATATTCGTATATCTACTTTTTATAGTCTCGTAACTCACTAATTATGTACTAACACCACACCAAACCAAAGAACAAGACGCAAGTTAACATTTAAATTTTATTCTTGCATAACTATAAAAATATAACACATCTAAAATGATTATCTTCACAATTTATACACCTATATATACATATATAAAAGTTTATATATGGTATAATAGGACAACCACATAACAATCACCATTGTACTTGCGATCTTCTGCTAGGTTCTTTTCCTTCTTGAATGGAACACATCATGTTAATTAGGAAAATACGTATCAAAAAGGGATTTGAATGCAAGAATGTTGACAAAGTAGTAAATAGGATATTAACTAACATACTTTTGTTTTTGATGTCGTTGGGTTGATGTGTAGACGATGATATTGCGACGTGTCGTTTTACGCATAAGTTTGAGAAACATATTTGATTTATTCTAAGCTGATTTTACAAAAAGTTTAACCACAACAATAACAATAAATCTCACATACTAATTATATGTGTTTATAAAAAAAGGTTCGTAAAAATAATGCCGATAGAATGACGTATAATCTTGATAATGTCCAACCCTTTTTAATATAACTTAAAATTGTGATGTGTCTTGGGAAATTTTTTTATAGGTTGGTGATTCCGTACACTGTTCTTGGCTAAAAAACCATTACTCAATAATTTTTTTTTTTATTTTTAATCAATTTAAATATGAATATAATACCTTGAACGCCGTTTCAAGATATACATTATCATTTTTTTATTGTTAACATTCTTTAATTCCTAATCTATCAATAGAAACACGCCCATTAATTGCATATTGGTAATTTTTAACCCCAAATTAGAACTAGTCTTCAAGTAATGGTTGATTGGGCCTTGTAGTTTATTGTCAATTTGGAGGGTATATTAGTATTTGTTAGATTATGGGTACGTTTTATTGACTAAAAAGGATAAAATTAAAACTAATTATTAAAAAAATGACATTTATTTTCGAAAAAGTAAAAGTAGTATAATTAATACATTAAAATGTTCAAAAGTGATGTATAATTAATCAAAAATATAGACTTGATCAGCTATTTAAAAAAATCAATAATAATAATAATAAAATACCCTACTATATTCAAAGTTTAATTTCTACAAATTACTTCCCCTGCTTTACAAAATAAAAACATATTTATTTTCATCTTAGTTGACAAGTTCAATACTTTAGAATACTTTTCTTTTAAAAAAATCTTTAAAATCTATACGGACCATTTCATTGTTTTTGGTTTATAAAAACCTAAATTAGTGGTTTCATACTTGAAACCCGTAGTTTATTTTTATTATTTAAAACTTCATTTAGTTTTAGAATACACAGTTAAAAACATTAATTTAGTTTTTATTTATATTATCATTTCTAAAACAACTATGTAAATTAACGGTTTAAAAATTAAAAATCCGATTTAAATCGTTAAACCAAATTATTATAGTAGACTATATAGCTGACCCAAACAACCAGGATGGTGGATTGATTTGTAGCTTTTGAAAACCGTATTTCCTAGCTCATAAATTTTATATTTGATTTTTTAAATGAATGTAAACAACCTATTATTCGTTTTGATTATAATAATAAAATATGATTTAAAAGATTCTTTTAATTTATTGTTGGAAAATGAAGAAACGTGGATCGACTCACTGGTAGACGATCTACTTTCCTCGGGTGTGATTATGCTATTTCACCGATGGTTTCTCTTGGATCTGATGGATCTGGGTTCTTCCACCTACAAAATGAACAGCACCGTAAACTTACCCCTCAGAAAGGGACAGAGGGGTCCTCTTTGGGGTAACCCTCCGGTGTGAGAATAAGTATTTGTGGGAGAAGATAATAATATGTGAGAGTAAGGAATTTGGAGTGTATTGTTTAATAGCTGAATACTCTGTAATTGGATGTTATCGGATGATATTTTATGTTATTTGATGTTATTTGATCCCTCCTCCTTGTGGAGTTGATGTGGTATTTATAGTGCTAGGGTTTCCAATGATTGGGCTCAGACCCAATTAGGGCTTTGTTGGCCTCTTCCAGTTGCTTTGCGCCACGTGTCCTTTTGGACACCTGGTGCTTTTTCATTGGTTATAATCACGTGGTAGCACATGGGTTTTGCTGAGTTGTCCACCTTTCATTGGCAGCTGTCAACATCAGCATATTCTTATTCCTTAAAAAGATACCTTCTAGAAGGTTGTCTGACGTGCACAATCAAGGTTGCCCTAATCCTGATTTGGATAAGGACGAGGTTGATTATGTGCATGTGTGATACGCGCCTATCCTGAGGATGCGCGAGGTCTTCTCTTTATTCTCACGCGCAGATGTTTCATGCGCAGATGTGATATGCACGAGCATGTGATATGCGCCATGCGCGGATGCGCCACGCGCATATGTAATATGCGTGAGCATATGTGATGCGTGAGCATATGTGATGCCTGAGCATCTGTGGTGCCTGACCGTATGATGCCTGAGCATTTGATGCCTGAGCATGTGATGCATGAGCATATGTGATGCCTGAGCATCTGTGGTGCCTGAGCATATGATGCCTGAGCATGTGATGCATGAGCATATGTGATATGCGTGAGCATATGTGATATGCGTGAGCATATGTGATATGCGCCATGCGCGTAGGTTTTGGCTTTGTGCCTTCATAATGTCTTGATTTCAAGCCTCTTGTTCATATCTTGTGGGTTGACCCGCCTCGCTCGGTGTTGAGGCGGGTACATACCTCTTCAAGCCCCCCCAGTCTAATGTGTGTCTTGTCTCGCGCGAGCGAGGCAAGATAGATATTAGACTTAACAGTTTGCTCTTTTAGTAGGTGTTTGTCTTTTTCTTCTTATTATTCATCGTTGCGCGAAATTCTATCCTTTTGTTGCAAACGAATCGTCCCTGTACGTGGTTGGTTGTTGCTGACGTGCGTCAGTGATGGAGACGTGTCAGACCTTTCGTGTGCTCGAGGTGCTACAGTTGCCTTTCGTGTCCCCTCACATAGTGTCATGGACACGTGTCGCGCTCGCGTTGGTCCGTTCGTGCGAGTGGTGGCGCGTGAACTCTGGCAGCAGCTGTATCGTTTCTTTTCGTGTCCCGTCACACAGTGTCAGGGACACGTGTCGAGCTCGCGTTGGCTTACACCTGCGAGTGGGGGCGCGTGAAGTCCGATCAGCACCAATATTTCTCTCTCCTGGGCCTATAAAAGCCAGCCCTTAAGAGTTTTTTATCCTTCATCTTCTTGTTTATTATTCAGAGCTTTCCTTTCTTTCCTTGTATTCCGATTACCTTTGTTCTGCTTCCAGATATCTGTTCTTCAGAAGCATCCTTTGTTCGTTGTCACAGTTGTATGTCTGATAGCTCAAACAACACAATCTCCCCCATCCATTGCCGTGCGAAATCGTTAGTGATGTCTACCTTGAAGAAGACCGGCAAGGGGAAGAGGGCTGCTGAGGCCTCATCGGAGGAGGTAGGGAGGACCAAGGCCGTCAAGAAGTGGGATGAGATCCCCTGCAAACTTAGGCAGTCCGATTTTGACAGCCTTATCACCTCTCAGGGTTTTCTCCCTGAGTTTGGCTGCATGTTGCCTGGGGCCGGGCAAACGGCGGCGGACCCGCCTGCCGGCTATATATCCCTTTACTGTCATTTTTTCACCCACTGCAACCTTCGTCTCCCGATGACAAGGTTTGTGGGTGCGGTGCTTAGGTTTTTTGGGATTCATATATCCCAAGTCCATCCGTTTGGACTTGTGCGCATGACTCATTTTGAGTTCATGTGCAAATCTCAGCGCGAGGAGCCCACCCCTCGTCGCTTTCAATTTTTTTACAAGCCCAAGATCCAAGATTCTTGGTTCTCTTTTATTCCTCGCAGTCAGAAGGTCAAGTGCTGCACTGTTTCATTCAAGAGCCTTCATGACTGGTCTGAGAGATTTTTTTACATTAAGGCTGGTGTGATCCCCATCCGCATGACCATGCGCGAGATCTCTTCTGCGCCTGCGGATGTGGGTGTCTTCAAGAACCCAACTGGCGCCTGGGTGAAAAAGTTGACCGCCGAACCATCCCCCGCCAAGAAAATTTGCGAGGAGGCGCTGGTGGGGGTTGGTATGAGCAGGAGGTGGGCTGACAGCGCGACTGAGCCCGTTATCCAAGTTGACGGCTTGTATAAGTTAATCTCATTGCATTACTTCTGCGCGAATACTTATCTTTTTGCTGATATCATTTGACTTGTTTTGTGCAGTCAGCAAGGAGTATGTCCACGCCGCCTATGATGAGCATATGGAGGGTGGCTCCGTCGCGCTGGGCGCTGGGGAGGTTGGCTTCCCCGATCGCTTCGATGACATGTTCATCCCTGTTGATTTTGGATTTCTTTTTGACAGCGATGCGCCTGGTAAGCCTTTGTACTTATGCATTTTGCCTTTATAATACCAAATTTGGCTAACACTTCTTTTGCACGTATTGTAGACGCGCTTGAAAACTACGAGCTGGAGCTCGCGGAAGAGGAGGATGAGGAGGAGGCGCCCCAACTTAAGCGTAAAGCTAAGGGGAAAACTGGCGCAGGGGCCAGTAAGAAACAGAAGAAAGATGTTGCCCCTGTTGTTCAGGATCCTCCTACTCAGGCGGGGGAATTTGAGAAAACCCAGGAGTTTCCCTCCAAGTTTCCCTTGTCTTCCCTGCCTCAAAAAGTGGGCAGACCTCCTGTCCACACGAGGTATGGTGCGACTACCTCCTCCCTTCGCGCGATGGAAAAGGGGAGCCGCGTTGCGCCTTCGACAGGTATACTTTGCTTATCCTTTGGTTATCTTTTATGATTCTATGAGCGCGATTCTGACAGAATTACTAATGAATCTTTGCTCTCTCAAATGCTTGTAGATCCGGCGACGTTGGTGGACCAACCTCAAGCGCAACAAGATGCCGAGGCTGCGCCGGAGGTCGCTTCGAAGTCCCCTGTTTTACCCTCGAAAAAGGGTAGAATGGACTTCATGGCGATGTTCGCCTCGCGAACAGAGTTGCGCCAAGGTACGTATTGTGCTTATATTTTCTGACTTTTTTCTTTTAGATCAAGTCATGAACCATTTCTTTTTGTTGATTTTCTCATAGGAGTCGTAGCTGGCGTACAAGCTGCTGGCGGCACTCCTGGCGCCGGTGCCAGCGCCGTTGGCTCTGCTCCTGCTCCTGCAAGCGATGAATCTCCCCTCATCGGGATTACTAAGGAGCAGGAGGCCGTTTTACGCGCCGATCTGGCGGCGTCGAGACCTCCCTCACCTCCTCCTGCGCACAGCCCTCCTCGCGAGACTGATGTTGATTCTAGGTCGCAGGAGAAAAGGCCTGTTTCAGAGGAGGATGAGGAGGTTCAAGCTGAAGGCTCCGACAGCGGCCGCGCCAGCCCTGCAGCGCCACGAGGTTTCGCGGCGCCGTCTTCTCGTGGGCCTGCCGCTGACTTTTCTGCTTCGTCCCCGCAGGTATAAGTTCTTTTTTGCTCCTCTGCGCGGACTTTCATATTATTTTTTTTTTTTTTGATGACTTAGATCATTACTTTGTGTTTGCAGGAAGCCGATCACATCTACCGCCCGAGATGGAACATTACTGAGGACAGCTCATTTCAGTCCATGAGTGTGTGTGAGGACTTCTGGGCTCATTCTGTGCCTCCAGCTGAAAGGAGGTTTCATGAGGCCCGCGCTCGCGATGACTTGCTTAAAGATCATCTGTTTGCTGGGTCGGCTTTCTTTGCTGCCTCCCAAGAGCTTCGCTATGATTACGTAAAGGTACGTGATGCTCTTGCGGAAGCCAAGCAAGAGGCTAAAGTATCTGCTTGGCATCTTTCTGATGCTCGAGAGAGAGCTGAGAAGCTCCAAGCAGAGCTCAGTGAGAACAGGGCAAGTGCCAACACCGCCTTTGTGAAGTGCGGGCATGAGCTCCAGGCTGCGCGGGAGAAGCTTCAGGCAACCGAGGCGGACGCGGCCAAGTACGCGCGTAGAGTGCGCGACTTGGAGCTGGACGCGGAGGCGCGTGACCAAGCTCTTGTCCAGTCTATAACAGACAAATCATCGCTGGAGAGTGAGGTTGCGCGCCTGAAGAGGGAGCTGGCGGCCGCGCAGGCCGAAAAAGATGAAGCCTTGGCGACGGCAGCGTCTAGCCAGGAAGCACTCGAGCTTGCGCGGGCGGAAAAGGAAGAAGCCTTGGCGGCATCAGCGTCCGACCAAGAAGAGCTGAAACAGACTAAGGAAACTGTTGAGTTATTAAACTCTCAGATTCCTGCTCTTGAGACGTCTGTTGCTTCCCTCGCGCAGGATCGCCAATGGCTAATCTCACATTTGTAAGAAATCGTCTGGATCTGTTGTGCCGTCATATTTGCCCAAACCACTTGGCATCTTGGTTTTGTGCTGAATGGGGGCCTTCGCGATGCGCTCGGTGAACTTTGAATGTTTCACCAAGATGGCTGGCCTGTATGGTGTGGTTACGTCCACTTGCCCTCTTACTGGTGGGCTGTATGGCGCGTGCAGATCCAGATCGGCTCTGGCTCCAGGCGCCATGTTCACGTGCGCGCGGAGCTGTGAGCCTCCTGCATGAGTATCTCGCGTCTTCCTCATGCTGTGCACTTCTTCATCACTAAACTCAGTGTGTGCAGTGTGAACGGAATGACCATCTTCCGGCGCGCGCGCCCTTTTTGTTCCATGAACGTTTTGCTTGTCAAACGCTAGGCGTTATGTTAAGTCGGCTGACTTTTTGTGTTTGACCATCTCATTGTACTTGTCCATTAGACGTCGTTGCTCGTTTATGAGCCATTCTTTGGGGTCATTGGTTTCATCTTCTGGACCCATTGGTCCTTTTTGTTTCGCGCCGGCAAGATTTTGTAACGTGAGATCGTCTGGAGGAGTTTCAGTCTGGCCATGAGGAGTTGTGATGAAGGGACGGTTACTGGTGGCGCGCGTAGAATCACGCGGCACCCTCAGAAACTGTTGTCCCTCATTAACATCCTCACGTTCAATATCCTCCAGAACTTGATCAACGTTACGAACGCCAGAAACCATGGTGAAAATTTGTTTTTTATAGAGATCTGATGAGATCTTGTTGCCGTTGTAACAGTGGATGGCGCCAATGAAGAAACGTGGATCGACTCACTGGTAGACGATCTACTTTCCTCGGGTGTGATTATGCTATTTCACCGATGGTTTCTCTTGGATCTGATGGATCTGGGTTCTTCCACCTACAAAATGAACAGCACCGTAAACTTACCCCTCAGAAAGGGACAGAGGGGTCCTCTTTGGGGTAACCCTCCGGTGTGAGAATAAGTATTTGTGGGAGAAGATAATAATATGTGAGAGTAAGGAATTTGGAGTGTATTGCTTAATAGCTGAATACTCTATCGGATGATATTTTATGTTATTTGATGTTATTTGATCCCTCCTCCTTGTGGAGTTGATGTGGTATTTATAGTGCTAGGGTTTCCAATGATTGGGCTCAGACCCAATTAGGGCTTTGTTGGCCTCTTCCAGTTGCTTTGCGCCACGTGTCCTTTTGGACACCTGGTGCTTTTTCATTGGTTATAATCACGTGGTAGCACATGGGTTTTGCTGAGTTGTCCACCTTTCATTGGCAGCTGTCAACATCAGCATATTCTTATTCCTTAAAAAGATACCTTCTGGAAGGTTGTCTGACGTGCACAATCAAGGTTGCCCTAATCCTGATTTGGATAAGGACGAGGTTGATTATGTGCATGTGTGATACGCGCCTATCCTGAGGATGCGCGAGGTCTTCTCTTTATTCTCACGCGCAGATGTTTCATGCGCAGATGTGATATGCACGAGCATGTGATATGCGCCACGCGCGGATGCGCCACGCGCATATGTGATATGCGTGAGCATATGTGATGCGTGAGCATATGTGATGCCTGAGCATCTGTGGTGCTTGAGCGTATGATGCCTGAGCATATGATGCCTGAGCATGTGATGCATGAGCATATGTGATGCCTGAGCATCTGTGGTGCCTGAGCATGTGATGCATGAGCATATGTGATATGCGTGAGCATATGTGATATGCGCTATGCGCGTAGGTTTTGTCTTTGTGCCTTCATAATGTCTTGATTTCAAGCCTCTTGTTCATATCTTGTGGGTTGACCCGCCTCGCTCGGTGTTGAGGCGGGTACATACCTCTTCAGAAAACATGTTCCAACATTTGATCTCTAAATTTCTTTAAAAAGTTATGTATTAAATGATAATATTTCTTGTGAAAGGAAGAATATTATTTGTATTGTAATAGTAGTACGTGTAAAATTTGTGTACACCACGCTGTCAGGTTATCGTTTTCCTAACCGATCAATTATTCCTTATACACCCGTCATGTTACCTTAGTTACATGTTTGACCCATCTGGTTTATAACTATACATTTTGCCTATTTGAGTTTCAAAACGTAGATATTTACGCGAAGCTTATGTGTTACATTTGGATAAGATCATAAGAGGGTAAAAGACCTCATTAGGAAAAGGTACAAGTTTCAATAAAAAAGATTTCTAAATATATATATTTGCTTTAGGTATTTTATTTTTTAAGGTAACATATTAAATTAGTGTGTTAATTATAAGAACAAAGTAGAGTAATTGTATATTACATAATTACTTTACTTGATTCCCACAATTAACACGTTAAATTCATTTGTGCGTTAATTTTCCCCTGAATAAGTATACATAAAATAGTAGATATTTAAAATTGAAAATAAAATCACAAGGAGATAAAATGTAAATTCAACACGACAACACAAACACACACCCCCAAGTTTGTATAAACACTAAACAAAAACAATAACGAAATAGTAGACATTCTATTCTTCCCATTCGCTAGCGTTTCATCGTTTCTCTTTCTTCCGCACAACCTGAAACACACAATTAAACTCAAATCTCAAATTACACCAATTGAATTCAATCCACAAGCTAATTCACAAGCTTCCATTGCAATTTTTTGAAATCATATAGATACAGATTTGTACATATCTATAGATGAGGTGTAATAAGCATTACACCGATCTCAGTAGTATCGTCGGCGTATGCGCTTGTTGTCTCCGTGAACGTTTATTATCCGTCATCGCTACACAAGAACAATTAGAAGCACAAGCTCAAGTTCAGGTTCAGATTCAGGTTCAACCTCACTCGGTTTCTCCGTACATCCACAGCCGGACACGGAACCACTCCGACGGAGCTGCCGCACATCGGCCACGTCATCGTCACACCGTCTCCGAACAAATTTTTTATAAAACGCCGGAAATTGAACCGGATTTAACTTCCGGCGTTGAATCAAATAATAATAATAAGAAGAAGAAGAAACGGAGTTTCATTCGGTTTCTATCGTTTCAATACATTTTCAGATCTAGAAATCGGAAACCAGTCGATTCCGTCGACGCCACGTCATCACCGTCGTGGTTCTCCACCGTCGTACACGGCCGTCACCGGAGAAAACAGCCGGTTTGCGTTGACGAATTTACAGTAACCACAGGCGGTCCGGTACGGCGACAGTACTGCCGAGACCGCGGAATGTCGCCGGTGAGAAACTCCGATGTGGCTGACGTGGAAGAAGATGAATTCGAGTCCTCCGGATCGTGGAAGAACACGCCGCGGCGGACACCAGCACGTGGCGGTAGCGGACACCGGAGGAATTTGTCTGGATTTAAACACTGTTTGAGTCCGTTGGTTCGTGCGAGTCCTAACCGGCAATGGAACCAGAAAGGATTGCCGGCGGACGGTGGTTTATCCGGCGAAATTAGGGTTCCGGTGAAGCCTAATTTATCCGTTACTAAAGCATACTGTGCTAACAGATCCCGAAAAATTGCTGATTTCGGGAGGCCTAATCAGAACCGTTGATTTAGATGACTTTTGTCATTGACTTGGTCAAAGTAGATGATTTTGCCTTTCATGCTTATATTATTATATCAATAATTACTTCATAATTACTTTTGTTTTATATTATTATTCTCTTTTTACTTGTAATTATGAAATTTTCTTATATTGTATATGGTTTAAGTTACAAAAATGAGCTCACGTTTGAATTGCAAATATGGTAAATAGGTCTCTCTTTTTTTTGAACGGTGGTAAATAGGTCTTTTAACATGGCTTTTTTATAATTTATTACTTATAACTTTATCAATATGGTAAATTATATTTTAAAGGATTGAATATTTGAATGTGTAATATTTTTAAAATTAAAATATTAGTATTAAAATTACATCATTTAAAAAATGGGACCACTTAGTCAAATCTTATATTTAATGATTAAAATCTAAATTTAGTAAATAAGTAAATAGTTTGATACCCATCAAGGTTTTTAAATAATTTATTGCTCTTATCTACTCTTGTTTTCTTAATTTTTTTATTAGTTTATTTCTTTTTACAAGATAAGATGATAACAATGTTTTACAAGTAGCGTGCGGGTTTAAGAGATTCTGAAGAAACACTAAGTGACCCCGGCAGATTAAGGATAATCTTAGGGTTAAGTAAGTGTTTCTCACGAGGGTTAGGTCCGGCAAAGATGGTTATTCTTCTCAACCTGCAAAACAGACACCGTAAGCTCGTCACTGAGAAGGGAGGGTTCCTCCTTGTGACCACCCTCCGGCGTGAGAATCAGACTAGATTGCTCTGAATATAAGTGTATATTGAGAGAATTAACTAGAGAGAAGATGATGATACCGTTCCAAGGTGTTGGAGTATTTATAGCCGAAGGTAGGTTTCCAAGCAGGTACGGCCAGCTGTATAATATTCCTTTTCCACCAACTATGGGCTATGTTCGTGCCATGATGGGAGTTGGTGGGTAGGCAGCGGCTGATAGTGACATTTTGTACTGGAGCGTGCTCCTCCTCATACTATTGTCGGTGAGCTGTTACCCTGTGATTGGTTCATGGGTCGCTTTCGTCAGATCTTGTCCATTTGTCCATACCTTGGTAGGTATAGTACAAAATATCTTCTAGAAGCGTACGGACTGGCTCTTTTGGGCGGGAATATTCCCGCCCTGCTCATTCCTTCTTCAGGTGACATTACTGAAGTATTAAGAGTTAGTGCCTTACGCGTGTAGCCTTACTGTTAATGCGGGTAGCCTTCCTTCTTGGCTTGTACCCACAGCTGCGGGGACAGGCAGGGTACTGTACCAATGGAGGCTTTCCTGCGGGAACAGCTGGCTTACTGCGTGTAAGGTCTTCATCTCTCTGAGCATGGTGGGTCCTGCGGATCCAGTTGGTCTTTGCGCAGACGTACCTCTTCCAGGTGAGTCTTGCGGGTCCAACTGGGCTTTGCAGGGACCTACCTCTTCAAGTCTCCCCAGTCCATTGTTCTTCTCATGAATTGTTAATAAGTGAGGTGAACTTTTGGACTTTAAGCAAGGGGTTTTAAAGGGGTTTTTGTTTTTTAAGGTTCTCCGTGGGGATTCTTCCCGCAGTTTTCCTAATGTCACTTGAAGAAAATTCCCGACTTTTTCTGCCTGATCTTTGGGTATGATGCGGGTAGGTGCGTAACCTCTCCGCAAGTCGGGAGCGTTGAGTTTCACTTGTGTAGATTCTCCACGGGGTATTGGTAGTTTTAGACATAGTGATCAGTTATGTTAAACAACCAATTCCACCTTGAAGCTTCAAACAATCTAGTTCTCAACGTTCCCGCCATGCGGGGGTGTTATTTCCCTTTCCGCAAGCATGACCCATAAGATCCATCTTGGGTTCAATTCCCTGCAAGTGCTGAGTATGTGAAGGGTTTCTCCTTGACACTGTACCCGCATTTGTCTTATGGTTTCTCGCTTTCCAAGGTAAGGAGGTATATTCCCTCTTATTTTTGAATCTTTTTGAATCTTTTTGGAATTCGGAGAGTTGGTGAAAGGATAAGGACAGTCCAAACGGTTGAAGAGACGTTGGCGTCTTCTGACGGTTTCAGGACGTGCAGGAAGTTATGACGACGTGACAGCATGTGGTCAATCAGGACGCTTTTTCAGGCGCGTGGGCGCGAGTTTCATGACACGCGCCATTCCGACACCAGTTGCCAGCTTGCTTTATCCACACGTGTCGCCGTGTCATTGCGCCTGCGCTTTCTCTCTCATCCGCATTAAATTCATCGCATTTATTGCGATGAGTATATAAGGGGGGAGAGGGTGTATCTCGTCCCATACCTTCACTTCACCTTTCTTTTCCTTTTAAGCGATTTCCGGCGAATACTCATCTTTTCCGGCAAGCATTCTCCTGAAACCGCTTTCTTTCATTAACATTTAAAAAATGTCTTCTTCTACTCATGACCCCGAGGTTAACGTCGAGGAGTCCGACGTTTACCTCGAGAACCCGACGTCCACGTCCGATAAGGACGATAAGAGTACTGCTGGCGAGTGCCAGTGTACTCTTTCTGTCGATGTATACCATTACATCGTCAAGAAGTTCATGCTGGAGCCGTATGAGCCAGAGTTCCCGGAGGCCAACCAGACCGTATACGACGCCCCTAAGGGCAAGATAGGGGTCTACGCTTCGTTCTTCCTATATGGGAATCTAAGATTCCCATTAACGAAGTTCGTGTACCGTGTTCTGGAGAAACACGGTGTTCACTTGACGGAGGTGCACCCAATGGCAATTGCCAAAGTTCGCCATTTCGAATGGGTGTGCCGTATTTTGGGTATCGAGCCTCGCGTTGACCGCCTGATGACCTTCTACACTTGGAGGTGCATCCAAGGTTGGTATACCCTTGTTACTCGGATCAAGGGCTTGAAGATCTGCGCTACTGAGCGTAGTCTTCGTTCTTGGAAGCGGGAGTTTTTCTACATCTCCGCTTGCGTCGTCCCCATCGCGATGACGTTCAAGAATGGGAGGGCACTTCCTAACCTTCACGCCTCCAATTACCAGGAGGCGGAATGGTTCACCAAGATCTCCCAGATTCAGACTCCGGTTTATCGCTTCGCGGAGTCTGGGATGGTGATGCTTGGGATGAGCCGCGTGTGGAAGGATGCCGGGTCTGGGACGCCGCAAATACCCATCGTCCTTGAATACGGTTTGAACTATATTACTTATGGTATGCTCCGTCTTTTGTGTTGGTTTAGGATTTTCTTCTAACATTGTTATCTTTTTATTTCAGAAGGGAACAACTTACAGTCGCTCTTGCACCCGCGGGAGACTGGTGGTCCCGCACGGTTGGGTACTCGTGATCTCGATGAGAACGAGTTGCCCATTTTGGAGCAGACTGCGGATAGATTTGTAGAAGTCTACCCGCCAGGCCACGAGATTTTAAGCGCCACTCGGCCAGGTAAGGAGTTTTTTAATCCTCGTCCTCTTCATGCTCAAACTTCTGCTGGAATTCCTCTGATCTTGTCATCTTCTGATGAGGGATCCGCAGATGGGCCTTTCATTGTGAGGAAAAAGAAGGCGGCTGGCGTGAAGGGCAAAGCGAAGGTTGCTTCCTTCGTTGACCTAGGGAACCAGTCTGATTCCGAGACTGAAAGGGAGGAGGCGCAGGGGAATCTTGGTGGTGGTGACGCGACCATTGTCTCAGAGGTTGAGACGACAGTCACTTCCGAGCCACCAAGCGTTGCGAAGGTGATTGGCGTGAAGAGGCTAGTTCCATCGGGTCCATCTCCGCCTGTCAGGGCTTTCAAGATTAAGAAAGCCCGTAAGTATATTTTGTGTACATTTTCCGCATTTCCTTCCGCCTTTGTTTTTTATCTTTGGCTTTTCTTCATGCAGGAGTGAACTTATCTGCTTTTGAGAGCGGTGCGGGAGGAAGTGGTTCAGGACCCACGACGATAGGTTTGGTCAACCTATCCGAGGCGATGACCCAGGCGGCTGCGCCTATTTCTGGTACCGGTTCAGTTGCTTATATTGTTGAAGCAATTGTTCCGGTTATGACGTCATCTGTCATGGCTGCTGTGCCGACGATGGCGTCCAGTTTCATTGCTGCGTTAAGCAGTTCTACTTCTCCGCCGGCCGTCAGTGCCATATTTACGACATCGTTCACCGGACCGGCGGTAACTTTTTCTGCGAGCTCATCTGCAGCGGCTACCACGGTTATGAGTTCATCTCAAATGAGTTCATCTTCGATGGTCTCAACCTCAGTGGCTTCTACAGCGTCACATTCGGCGTCAGCGACTACCTCGTCCTCGGCCGGTTCTTTAGGTATGTTTAGAGTTGGGACCTCTAGACTTACCTCTGTTGATGAGGGAGTCCAATCTTTGCCTCCTTCCCATCTCCTTGACCTCTTGGATGGATATCCTTTAGGTTCAGGTGATGGGTTTAGCGGCTATCGGCCTGTTATCGACCCTACAGGTGCGTGGGGTAACTTTGGCCTCTTATCCATCCTTGTCATTTTTTCCTAACTGTTTTATGTTTTCGCAGTTTCGGATTCCAATGAGGTCTATGCGCCAAGGTGCAATATCCGCCGAGGGACAACTCTGAGGACGGCTGCAGACTGCGTCAACTGGGCGCGCCATGCCGCTCCAAGTGGTGCATTGGGGGAGGCGATGATTAGTTACCAAGAAGGCCGGTTGTCTACCGAGCTTCGAATTTTACTCGCCCGGATGCAGCCGCGTGTCGAATTACTTTGTCGTGAAAACGATAAGTTAAAGACTGCGCGTAGCTTGGAGGTGGCTCAGGTGCGATCGCTGCGGGAGGAAAACAAGAAACTTGCCGCCACCGCTGCTGAAAAAGAAAAGGCCTTCAAGGATCTTGAGGCCGAGATCCAAGCCAGGCATGAGGCCCGTTCCAAGGCTACTCAAGCTGTTAACGAACAACTTAGGTTGGCCAAGGAAACTGCGTGTAATGCGACCGAAAGGGCCACCAAAGCTGAAGTCGTTGCTGAGTCTCTGCGCGCTGAGAATGAAGAGCTGAAAGCCAAGCTGGAGAAGCTTCAGCAGGCTCATGAGGCTTTGGTTTTAGAGGATGCCAAGAAGCTACAGGAGCTTTTGGATCAGAAGGGTGTGCTTAATCGCGCTGAGCGCTAGCTTAAAAGCGTTGAGGAGGCTGCTGCCAAGGAAGTGCTGCTTGCCGACTTAAACAAGAATGAGGCCCTACGCGCACGCGATCAAGCTCGCGCTACCCTTCAAGAGGCTCTGTCCAATAAGGATTGGCTTCTACGAGAAGCGTTGCCGCAGGTACACATAGCTCCATAATTCCTTGCTTTTTGCTTTGCTTTCTTTATACTTAGAAAAGTTTTATATATATATATATTTTTTTTGTAGGTTGTGCATTGGATTTTCGCGAACACATCTTATGACGATGCCATGAGCGCAGCACTCAACGCTTCTCATGAGGATGGGGAGAAAGCTGGTTTCTTGCTTGGTCTAGGATTTGCAGAGAAAGGCATCCCGCCTTCCAAATTTCCTTTTCACGATGTTGACACTGAAGCTGCCTATGACCAAGCTGTGAACCAGTATGCTGCCTTCTCGCATCCGGTTGTGGAGAAGGTGAACGAAGTTGTTGCTGCTGGTGACGGACTAGCTGTTCCCAAATCTTTCCTTGAACAGCCGCAGCCAACTGATGGTACGGGTTCAAGTGGGTTTGGAGGGAGTGGTCCCGAAGCCTGAATCTTGAGATTCCTACCAGCCGTTAGGATAGATTTGTATTTTTTGTAGGCGGGTAGATACCTGGCCATTTTGTAATGTTTGAACAGCTTTTAATGTGAATATAAATGTTTTGTTAACGCCTTGCCTTGTAAACATTATATGATTTGTTCATGCATATTTTAGTTTAACTTAGCAATTTTTCTAAGTGTTTTGAATAAGTTAACCTTTCGACGCGTGTCAGATAATAGGTTAATGTTCTTTTTCCTCAATCATGATTGTGCGGGTAGGACCGTCACTTTCACTTAGTAGGATGACCAAACTTCATCTATGTCTGACCAGCGTGAAGGTTTTCCTCATCTTCCCCTTAGAAATTTTTGCTATTTTGTGTTTATGCGGGTTGTGTCGCTTCCACACGCAACGACTTACTTCCTCCCTCACTTATTTATGCGGTGAATACCGGCATATCAGTGTGGTCAGTTCATAAGTATAAAGGCAAGGCTATGAACATCAATGTGATAAGGAGAATCATTTCCATTAGAAGTGGCTCCAGGCCTTTTCTTTACAACTTTGGAATTGATCTACATGTAACATCTGCGTAATTGAGCTCCATTCCATGTTCTGGGGATGGGGGTGCCATCGAGCCTTTCAAGCCGATATGTGCCCTTTCCCAGAACTTCTTTAATAATGTATGGCCCTTCCCAGACCGGGGCCAGCTTTCCTAGGCGCTCCTGGTTTGAAGCCTCGTTGTTACGCAGTATGTAGTCTCCGACATTGAAGTTGCAGAGTTTGTTGTAGTACTTTTGCATTTGTTGCTTGTAGTTCTCTTCACGCGCCGCGGCTAAATATCTGCGCTCTTCGGTTAGCATAAGGTCTAACCGTCTTTCCGCATCATTGTCTTCTGGTTGAGTCATGACTCTTGAAGAGGGTAGACCGATCTCGACTGGAACCATGGCTTCAGTGCCATAGGTGAGGCTGAACGCGGTTTCGCCCGTGCTTGCCTTTTTCTGCGTTCTGCTTGCCCAAAGGACGTGTGGAACTTCGTCCACCCAGCCGGATCTATGCTCCAAGAGTCTTTTCTTTATGTCGTCGACGATGCTTTTGTTTGCTCTTTCCACCTCACCATTACCCTGCGGGTGTGCCACTGAGGTAAAGGTGTTGGTGATTTGAAGCTCTTTCAGCCACTTTTGTAGCTTCTGGTCAGCAAAGTTGGTGCCGTTATCGCTCACCAAATTCTGTGGAAGTCCAAAACGACAAATAATAAATTCCCAAATAAATTTTTTGATAAGTTTTGCGGTTGTTTGGGCTAGGGGTTTTGCTTCTTTCCACTTGGTGAAGTAGTCGATGGCTACCACTAGGAACTGAACGTTCCCTGCCGCTGTGGGAAATGGGCCTGTCACATTGATGGCCCACTTCTGGAATGGCCATGAAGAAGTGACTGGAACAAGTTCGTTCTTCGGGCGATGCGTGTTGGGTGCGTAGAGCTGGCAGGATCTACATTTTCTGATGTAGGCCAGCGCATCCGTATGCATCCCCGGCCAAAAGTATCCCGCGTTGTTTAGCTTAGCTACAACTGCGCGTGGGCCTGCGTGTACTCCACAGATGCCTTCGTGTACTTCCCTTAGGAGGTAGTCAGCATCTTGGTTGTCAACGCATCTGAGGAGTGGGCCAAGAAAATTACGCCTGTAAAGTATGTCATCAACAAGTTGATAGTTCAGTGATTTACAGCGTATCTTTCTTGCCTGTGTCTTTGACTCTGGTAGTACACCCGCTGCAAGGTAATTTATGATTGTGTCATCCATGTTTCCGTGCCGGTTTGGATGACACAAATTTCCTTGTGCGGGATTGATGGTGCTCCAAGAAGTTCAACGCGGATGTCTTTTCCCAAGTGGGTGAAGGCTAACGATGCAAGCTTGCTTAACGCATCCGCATATTTGTTTTCGCTTCGCTTGATGTGCATAACTTTGCAATCGTTGAAATCGCGCATAAGGGTTTTTGCTTGTGCGAGGTACAGGGCCATTGTGTCGTTCACGCCCGTGTACGTCTCGTTTATCTGGTTGGCTACTAGCATGGAATCCACGTGGGCTTCCAAGTTTTTCACCCCCATCTTGCGCGCAATTCTTAATCCGGCCAAGAATGCTTCATACCCCGCTTCGTTATTCGTACTTGGGAAATCCAGCCGAATAGCGTAAGTGTATTCTTGGCCTGCTGGGTTAGTTAGTTTCAACCCTGCGCCTGAACCTTCGTTGTTGGCTGCTCCATCAGTGTAGAGTCACCAGACATGGTTAATGTCTTGTGCTGGAGAGGGTTGAGCCTCTTCCTGGCACTCTTTTTCCCGCGAAGCGGGGACTTCTGCAATAAAGTCGGCCAAGACCTGGCCTTTTATGGCTGGTCTTGGCTTGTACTTTATCGCGTATTCTCCCAACTCAATTGCCCATTTAGCTAGGCGTCCCGACAACTCGGGTTTGCCTAGAACGTTTGCAAGTTTGAAGTTGGTGAGAATGGTGATTGGGTGGCCTTGGAAATATCGTCTTAGCCTGCGTGAAGCCTGTACAAGCGCTAAGACTAATTTTTCCAGGGTGGAGTACTGGGTTTCCACGTCTGTTAAGACGCGGCAAACATAGTAGATGGGCATCTGGACGCCCTTTCGTTCTACTAGTAAGACTGCCCCAGTTGCTCTGTCTGTGGCGGAGAGGTAGAGAATTAATTCCTCCCCCACTTCTGGTGCTGTAAGTGTTGGGAGTTCGATCAAGCGTGACCGAATCTCTTGAAAAGCTGCTTCCGCTTCTGGTGTCCAGCGGAAGTGCGTTTTCTTCAAGCAATTTCTCAATGTTAACACGAATGAGAACGACCTATCCGCATGGTTTGCCAAAAAGCGGTTAAGTGCGACTAGTCGTCCATTCAGTGTCTGAGCCTGTTTGATGGTAGCAGGTGATTCGATTTTCATAATGGCTTTGACCTTTTCAGGGTTCGCTCTGAAGCCATCTTTGGTAACGATGACTCCTAAGAACTTCCCTTCTTCCATCCCAAATGAACACTTGCTCGGGTTGAGCTTCATGTTTATCTTTCTGAGCGTGTTGAAAGTTTCTTCGATGTATTTCAACATCGCTTCTGGCTCGTGGCTTTTGATGACCAAGTCATCCATGTAAACTTCCAAGTTCCTCCCAATTTGGGCATGAAACTCTTTGTCCATCAGGCGTTGGTATGTGGACCAGGCATTCTTAAGTCCGAATGGCATCATTTGGTAACAAAATGTGCCATCGGGCGTCCGAAATGCGGTTTTATCCTGATCGTCAACAGCTATGTGGATTTGATGGTATCCTTTATACGCATCAAGGAAACATTTAAGGCGAAACGGTGCTAATGAATCTACCTTAAGGTCAATTTCGGGTAACGGGTAACAATCCTTGGGGCATGCTTTGTTTAGGTCTTTAAAATCTATGCACATGCGCCATTGTTTGTTGGATTTTGGTACCATGACGGGATTTGCAACCCATGTTTGATATTTACTAACGCGTACGATGCCTGCGTCAAGGAGTTCCTTGACTTGGGTTCTACACGCGTTAGCCCGTTCAGCACCCATTACGCGACGCTTTTGTATGACCGGCGTTGAGCTTATGTTCAGCCTTACTTCGAGGTACACCAGTCATGTCAGCTGGTGTCCCCGCGAAGATGTCGGCATTTTTTTGCAATAAGCGTTTGAGTAAGGTGCGTGTGGGGTTAGTGATCGTTGGGCCAATGGTAACAGCCTGGTCAGGGTATTTGCCATTGAAGGCCCATTCTACTGGTTCAGAGGTGGTTGGTTTAGCCATTTTTGGTTTGGGTTTAGATGAGACAGATGTGATGCATGCCTGGGGAATGCCCGTGATCATAGCAACGCCCTCGGTTGTTGGTCATCCCATCATCCCATGGACTGAAGACACCACGGCATTAAATCCTGCCATCCCATCTCTCCCGAAGAGAATGTCGTATGTGTGGTGTGACTTCCTCATTACAACGAAGTCCACGTCTTCTGTGCGGGAGTACTTCCCGTCCGTGAGAGTGACGGGAAAGGATAGGATACCCAAGAGGGTGTTTGTAACACCCCGACCAAAGGCGGATTATACATCGGGGCGCCACATATTGTTTCATTACTCGTGACACTATTGGGTGTCAATATTTAATAAATACATTCATTCGCGCAGGCGCAGGGTAAACACAAGATATAAATAAACCAACATAAATTAATATATTATAAGGCAAAATATTCGAACAACAATAACTTGTCTTGATACATTTTAATCTAGGTCCAAAATAAAGAAAACTTCCTACGTGTCCACAAGCTCCAAAACAGCTACTGCAAACCTGAACATGTGTTAAAATAAACGTCAAACACTTGCGTGTTGGTGAGAAATCAAGTTTAATACAATACATAGATATCAATAAATCTGCGCGCAACATGTGTATGTCTGGTTTTCAACAAGGGTGTAATCTGATCGGGACCAACTCTAAGATTCATAAGACTACCAGTGCTCACAATTGAGCTCACAAACAAGACAAACTGTGCATGTGTATACAAAAGAGAAAATCATAAACGATAGTTCTCCCGTGTTCATCTAATGGTACCATGAAAACTGCGGAATAGACCGACAAGACGGTTAATGATCCACACATACAAATAAACAGCCAAGTCTACGTCCTCAACACATGGGATACTGCGCGACTAAAGTTCATAAACAAGTTTAAGACTCTAAGTTTGTATGAACACATGAACATCCCAAAACATTAAAAGCAAAAAGGGATTAGGTACGAGATTACTCACTTGATAAACGATGCGGTGTAAGATAAAGCAAGAACCAACTAAGCACAAGTTAACCTATAAATAAGATTATTGTTTTAATGATTGGGTTAAGTCTTGATTATAAGTTAGCATAATTAGTAAGTAAATTATTATATACATATATAGTACCGGAAAAGCAGGACAGAACAGGGAGGAAGACGGAGGCAGAGAGGGAGGCGGCAGAGAGCAAGGAAAACAGGAGAGATTAAGTGTTTGTGTGTGTAGTGTTAGGAAAAATAATACTATTATTTATAGAGAAACCCTAGGGGACACAATCCCTAGAAAAAGGGGAAAAGATCTCAAAAAGTAAAAGATTCCAAAAGCAAAAGATATCAAAAGATATGGCAGCTGCAGGGGGCAAGATAAAGCTGTCAGGGAACAGTAAAAAGCATGGGCGGGTCAGATAAAGGTACTGGTCAAGCATGGCAAAAGCAGATCTCAAAAGATAATGTCAGTCACTTTATCTGCCAACCAATGGGGTTGGTGCGCATGCTGCGCCGAAAGTAACTTTTCAGACATAAAGCAGATTAGGTCAACAGCACAAAAGATAAGACAACACAAAAGCAACGGCTAGATTAAACAGAAGAAACTCAAAGGGTTCAGCGCGAGAAGGCTAAGGCGCGAAGGCAGACACAGAAGGTCAAGAGAGCGCGAGCGCGAAGGCAGACAGAAACAACCTTAACGCGTCGCGGAAAGAACTACATTTCTAAGCGCGCCGCGGGAAGAATCACATTTCTTAGCGCGCCGCGGGAGGAACTAGAATTCCTAGCGCGCCGCGGGAAGAACTATAATTCTTAGCGCGCTGCGAGAAGAGTTCGTCTCGCGTATCGCTGAAACAGGTGGTCTTCACGCAGGATTCCTTGTAAGGGGTCTGGCGCGTGGAGCTGCGCAGACAACCTTAGGCGGGAAGGAACAAAGGACAAGCAAAGAGTTAGAAGAAAAGGAGGGAAACAAGGCTTAAGGGCGGGACGGCGACAAGAGGGAAAAGAAGGCGGAAAGAGAGAAGGAGAGGGACGGCGGAAAGAAAGAGAGAGAGAAAGAGGCGGGAAGGAAAATATATTATTATTATTAAAAGTAAAATATAAGTATAAATACTAAATCATAAAAGAAAGAGATCGGGTCAGAGAAACGGGTACCTGGGTCGGGTCGGATCGGGGCAGATGTCACAGTCTCCCCTACTTTAAGAAATTTCGTCCCGAAATTTATCTCGAAGTAGGTTGCGCAGAGAACAGGTGCGGGTACTTGATCTTCATTTGATCTTCCCTTTCCCATGTAAACTCGGCTCCGCGCTTGGACTCCCAGCGAACTTTCACGATAGGGATACGACTGCGCTTGGTTTGCTTTACCTCGCGATCCATAATCTCAACAGGCTTCTCAACGAAATGCATAGATTCATCAACTTGAACTTCATCAAGTGGAATGTGAAGGTTCTCGTCAGCTAAACACTTCTTGAGGTTGGATACATGGAACGTTGGATGCACATTACTGAGCGCGGGCGGCAGGTCAAGTCTGTAGGCAACCTTTCCCACACGCGCGATGATCTTGAATGGTCCAACATATCGAGGAGCAAGCTTACCTTTCTTCCCAAAGCGGACAACACATTTCCTGGGCGACACTTTGAGGAGAACAAGATCACCAACTTGAAATTCGAGAGGCTTCCGCCTACGATCTGCGTAACTCTTCTGTCGGCTTCGGGCAGTCAGCAGATGATCACGGATCTTGGCGATCTTATCGGTTGTCTCTTGAACAAGTTCGGGTCCTGCGATTTGAGTTTCACCCACTTCGCTCCAACAAATCGGGGAGCGGCACTTACGACCGTAAAGTGCTTCAAATGGGGCCATACCGATACTGGAATGATAGCTGTTATTATAAGAGAACTCAATCAAAGGCAGGTGTGAATCCCAATTACCTCCAAAATCAAGAACACAAGATCGGAGCATATCCTCAAGAGTTTGGATAGTTCGCTCAGACTGACCGTCAGTCTGAGGATGATATGCCGTACTCATGTCCAAGCGAGTTCCTAGCGCAGATTGGAGAGATTTCCAAAAGCGAGATATAAAACGGCCATCACGATCGGATATGATGCTCAAAGGAGTACCATGGCGGCAGACAATTTCCTTGACATAAAGCTGCGCGAGATGCTCAACACGGTAGTTTTCACGAATGGGCAGAAAGTGAGCAGACTTAGTCAAACGATCCACTATTACCCAAATGCTATCATGTTTGCTTGCTGTCAAAGGTAACTTGGTAATAAAGTCCATCGCTACACATTCCCATTTCCACGTAGGAATTTCTGGTTGTTCGAGCAAACCAGATGGGCGTTGGTGTTCAGCTTTCACTTTAGAACAAGTCAGACATCTAGCTACGAACACAGCAATATCCTTTTTCATACCGGGCCACCAATAAGTAATGCGCAAATCCTTGTACATCTTATCAGCGCCGGGATGAATAGAATACCGAGATTTGTGCGCTTCACTCAGGATATCAGCGCGAAGATTCTCATCAATGGGAATCCAGATGCGATTAAGATAGCAGAGAATTCCACTCAGATTAGGCACAAAATGCGCTTCCGCGCCACACGCTAACTCGGCGCGAAGGTTACCATTACTGTTGGATGCGCGCTGCGCGTCACGAATACGCGATTCAAGGTTGCTTTGAATCGGCGCGAAGTGAAGCTGGGTGCGCGGCAAGATACAGTTAAGCTGGCAGGGTTTTCGGCTGAGCGCATCGGCTACCACATTAGCCTTACCAGGATGATACCGGATCTCACAATCGTAATCGCTGATGAGTTCGTTCCATCGACGTTGCCTCATGTTAAGTTCCTTCTGATCAAAGATATGCTGAAGGCTTTTATGGTCGGTGTAAAGGATACACTTAGTACCATAAAGGTAGTGTCTCCAGATCTTCAAGGCAAATACAACTGCACCAAGTTCGAGGTCGTGAGTTGTATAGTTCTTTTCGTGAACCTTGAGTTGCCTTGATGCGTAAGCGATAACCTTGCCTCGTTGCATAAGAACACAACCGAGACCTTGGTTGGAGGCATCGCAGTACACGACAAAATCATCATTACCCTCAGGTAGCGCAAGAACAGGAGCTTCACACAACAAACGCTTGAGCGTTAGAAAGGCTTCTTCTTGCTTCGAGCCCCAAATATACGGTTTACCTTTGTGCGTTAGAGCTGTTAAAGGCAAAGCGATCTTTGAGAAGTTCGAAATGAAACGCCGGTAATAACCAGCTAAGCCCAGAAAGGAACGGATCTCAGAAGGAGAGGATGGCGTAATCCAGTTCTTGATTGCTTCAATTTTGGATGGGTCGACATGAATACCCATCTTGTTAACAACATGGCCAAGAAACTGTACTTCATCAGACCAGAATTCACACTTGGAAAGCTTAGCAAAGAGCTGCTCGGTTCGAAGCTTTTGCAATACCAATCGGAGGTGATGCTCATGCTCGGCCTTGGTCTTAGAATACACCAGAACATCATCGATAAACACAATCACGAATTTATCCAAGAAATGCCTACACACCCGATTCATTAGATCCATGAAAACGGCGGGTGCGTTGGTTAAACCGAAGGACATGACCAAGAATTCAAAATGGCCATAACGAGTTCGAAAAGCAGTCTTCGGAACATCTTCATCGCGGATGCGCAACTGGTGATAGCCATAGCGGAGATCAATCTTCGAGAAACAAGAGGCACCTTGGAGTTGATCAAAGAGGTCGTCAATACGTGGTAAGGGATACCGGTTCTTAATGGTGAGTTTGTTCAACTCGCGGTAATCAATACACATGCGAAACGATCCATCTTTCTTTTTAACGAACAACACCGGAGCACCCCAGGGCGAAGAGCTAGGGCGAATGAATCCTTTAGCAGTCAACTCTTGAAGTTGGCTTGCCAATTCTTGCATCTCAGCGGGTGCAAGACGGTAAGGAGATTTGGCTACGGGGGAAGCACCAGGGACAAGATCAATACGGAACTCGACTTCACGAGCGGGAGGGATACCAGGAAGATCATCAGGAAAAACTTCAGGGAAATCACGCACAACAGGGATATCGCGAAGCTTCTTTTCTTCAGCAGGCTTAACCACATGGGCTAGAAATGCAATACACTTCTTCCGCATGAGTCTTTGGGCTTCGGCGCAAGACATAAGCTTAAGACCACTGGAGGGTTTTTCGCCGTAAATATGAAGATCACCATTTTCTCGAGGTATGTGTATCAACTTCTTGGCGCAAATAACTTCGGCGCGATTATGCGAAAGCCAGTCCATACCAATGATAACATCAAAACTTCCAAGAGGCATAGGGATGAGGTCAATCAGAAAATCGTTTTCGTTAAGGTTAAGCGTACAACCTTTAATCACTGAGTTAATTAAAATAATTTCACCATTAGCCAATTCAACTGAAAAATTCTCTTTTAAATCGTTGCGCGGTCGCGCAAGCTTCTGCTCGAAGGCGCGAGAGATAAAACTTCGATCGGCGCCAGTATCAAAAAGTACAGAAGCATAAAATCCGTTAAGCAAAAATGTACCATTAACTACGTCATTATTCGCTTGCGCTTGGTGCGCGGTTATGTTAAAAGCTCGTCCACGCGTCACTTGGTTCGAAATCTGGTTCACCGGATTCGCTTGTGTGATTTGCACTTGTAGCCTTGGGCACGCGTTCCGGAAATGACTGGGATCACCACAGTTAAAGCACGATCTGGGTCGTGGGTTTTGGTAGGTTGGTTGTGGGTTCTGCGGGTAGACTGGTGGTGTTGGCGCAATTGGATTGGCGAGAAGGACTCTACAGTTCTCAGCAGTGTGACCAGTACGGCCACATCGGTTACAAAGTCGACACGGGGTTTGGGTTGGGTGGTGAAATCTACAGGTTGGGCAAAAGGGATGGTTTCCTGTGTAAGGTTTCTTAGTTGGCGGGGCAGGGAGTGCGGGATTGGTTAAGGCATAGTTATGGACTACAGGTGTTGGGTAGGCTGACAGTGGGTTAGGCGCATGAACTGGAGGTTGGTATACGGGTTGCTGGGCAATGGGCGGGTTGGTAAGCGCATAGGCCTTGCGCCTGCGCTTGAGGTTGTTACGGTTTGAGGGTTCAGGTTTGGTTTCTGTTGGTTCAGGGGCAGTCTTGGGTTTGGTCTTTTCTGTTCCCCGCAGGAACAGGGTTCCTGCTCTGACATGGTTGTCGCTGAGCACAGCGGCCAACTCAATGGCGTCAGAGAGGGTTACTGGGTTTCTGGCCCATACAGAATCTTGAATTTCCATGGGGAGACCCCCAAGGAATTTCTCTATGGCTCGGCGTGAAGGGGTAACAAGGTGAGGGACAAGCAGGCTTAGTTCATGGAAGCGCGTCGCGTACTCGCGCGCTTCACCGCTGTATTGCTTCAAGTTCCAGAATTCTTCCTCTAGGCGCTTAATTTCGTTGGGAGGGCAGAATTCTCGCGTAAGAATTTCCTTGAATTCCTCCCATGTCATGCTAGAAGCAGCTTCTGCGCCACGCGCATGAGCTACTCCATTCCACCATGTAAGCGCTCTAGATTCCAGGACACTGGAAGCATACAGGGTTCGTCTGTCTGAGGGGCATTGGGCGTGGAGGAAAGTGTTTTCTATTTTCTCAAGCCACTGGAGCATCACGGTGGCTCCTTCAAGGCCTGTGAACTTTGGAGGGTTTCCCGCGTTAAAGGACTTAATGTTATAACTGGAGGTATTGGTATTGTTTTGGCTCAAGGCTTGGGCTATCGCGGCGGCCATTTCCTGGGAACGTTGCTGTCTACGCATGCGCGAGGCTTCTCTTCTCTGAAATCGGCGAGATAGCGGAGGCATTCTATAAAAGTTTTAATTTTGGTTAATGTCTTAGCGCAAAGTATAATCTCATAAAGCTTGGTTTCGCAGGGTTAGATACTATCAAAAGTTAAAGTAGATTAAATGACTTTAAATGCAGACTTAATAAAGGTAACAAATTCGAATCAAGAATCGACAATTCATGTATCACCATGACTTTCCGAATTCCCAATTAAAATATACGAGCAAACGAGTATTGGAGATTGACGATTCATGTATCACCATGACTTTTCAATCTTCAATATAAAATATACAAGAAAATGAGTATTGGAGAGTGACAATTCATGTATCACCATGACTTTTCAAGTCTCCAACCTCAGAACATAATCGTAAATGGAAATTGAAAATCAACTATTCATGTATCACCATGACTTTTCGGATTTTCAATCCCAACAAACGAATATGTAAGAAAAATCAATAAAAATCGAAATTCAGCAAAAGTCGAAATATCGCGAAATAAATCATAAAATCATATACTGCGCAAGCGCGAGCATATTCATAAATAACGAGTAATTAACAATAAGTGCGCAAACATGAGATTTCTCTCATGCGCGAGAAGGGACTCCTAGGTATTCTAGGTCGTTACGTCTAACCACCTATCCTAAAGTCAACGAGCTCTGATACCAATCTGTAACACCCCGACCAAAGGCGGATTATACATCGGGGCGCCACATATTGTTTCATTACTCGTGACACTATTGGGTGTCAATATTTAATAAATACATTCATTCGCGCAGGCGCAGGGTAAACACAAGATATAAATAAACCAACATAAATTAATATATTATAAGGCAAAATATTCGAACAACAATAACTTGTCTTGATACATTTTAATCTAGGTCCAAAATAAAGAAAACTTCCTACGTGTCCACAAGCTCCAAAACAGCTACTGCAAACCTGAACATGTGTTAAAATAAACGTCAAACACTTGCGTGTTGGTGAGAAATCAAGTTTAATACAATATATAGATATCAATAAATCTGCGCGCAACATGTGTATGTCTGGTTTTCAACAAGGGTGTAATCTGATCGGGACCAACTCTAAGATTCATAAGACTACCAGTGCTCACAATTGAGCTCACAAACAAGACAAACTGTGCATGTGTATACAAAAGAGAAAATCATAAACGATAGTTTTCCCGTGTTCATCTAATGGTACCATGAAAACTGCGGAATAGACCGACAAGACGGTTAATGATCCACACATACAAATAAACAGCCAAGTCTACGTCCTCAACACATGGGATACTGCGCGACTAAAGTTCATAAACAAGTTTAAGACTCTAAGTTTGTATGAACACATGAACATCCCAAAACATTAAAAGCAAAAAGGGATTAGGTACGAGATTACTCACTTGATAAACGATGCGGTGTAAGATAAAGCAAGAACCAACTAAGCACAAGTTAACCTATAAATAAGATTATTGTTTTAATGATTGGGTTAAGTCTTGATTATAAGTTAGCATAATTAGTAAGTAAATTATTATATACATATATAGTACCGGAAAAGCAGGACAGAACAGGGAGGAAGACGGAGGCAGAGAGGGAGGCGGCAGAGAGCAAGGAAAACAGGAGAGATTAAGTGTTTGTGTGTGTAGTGTTAGGAAAAATAATACTATTATTTATAGAGAAACCCTAGGGGACACAATCCCTAGAAAAAGGGGAAAAGATCTCAAAAAGTAAAAGATTCCAAAAGCAAAAGATATCAAAAGATATGGCAGCTGCAGGGGGCAAGATAAAGCTGTCAGGGAACAGTAAAAAGCATGGGCGGGTCAGATAAAGGTACTGGTCAAGCATGGCAAAAGCAGATCTCAAAAGATAATGTCAGTCACTTTATCTGCCAACCAATGGGGTTGGTGCGCATGCTGCGCCGAAAGTAACTTTTCAGACATAAAGCAGATTAGGTCAACAGCACAAAAGATAAGACAACACAAAAGCAACGGCTAGATTAAACAGAAGAAACTCAAAGGGTTCAGCGCGAGAAGGCTAAGGCGCGAAGGCAGACACAGAAGGTCAAGAGAGCGCGAGCGCGAAGGCAGACAGAAACAACCTTAACGCGTCGCGGAAAGAACTACATTTCTAAGCGCGCCGCGGGAAGAATCACATTTCTTAGCGCGCCGCGGGAGGAACTAGAATTCCTAGCGCGCCGCGGGAAGAACTATAATTCTTAGCGCGCTGCGAGAAGAGTTCGTCTCGCGTATCGCTGAAACAGGTGGTCTTCACGCAGGATTCCTTGTAAGGGGTCTGGCGCGTGGAGCTGCGCAGACAACCTTAGGCGGGAAGGAACAAAGGACAAGCAAAGAGTTAGAAGAAAAAGAGGGAAACAAGGCTTAAGGGCGGGACGGCGACAAGAGGGAAAAGAAGGCGGAAAGAGAGAAGGAGAGGGACGGCGGAAAGAAAGAGAGAGAGAAAGAGGCGGGAAGGAAAATATATTATTATTATTAAAAGTAAAATATAAGTATAAATACTAAATCATAAAAGAAAGAGATCGGGTCAGAGAAACGGGTACCTGGGTCGGGTCGGATCGGGGCAGATGTCACAGTGTTTGTGCTGCCATCGAACCCTTCCATCGAGGCGTAAACTGTTTCTAGGCGTTCTTTGTCTTCGTCGTCTAGCTTGTCGAAGAACTGCCTATACATGACCGTTGACAAAGCGCCATTATCAGTAAGAGTGCGGGAGGTGATGTAGTGCCCCAGCTGGCTTTTGATGACTATGGGGCCTTCTTTGTTGGGCCCTTCTGGCACACGCGGGAAGCGCACTTCAGCTTCCTTCCACGCACTTGGCTCTATTGTTCGTCGTTTTCTTCCTCTGACGTTGCCATGAACCATGTGAATGCTGATGTCGACTGGCTTTCGTCCATTGCCCTTGTACCGATTGTCATTCCTCCCTCCGTTCTTGATTGACGCCACGAGGTGTGTGAGTTTCCCATCTTTGACGAATGTTTCGACGATATCCTTCAAAGATGTGCACTCCTCCGTGGTGTGGCCTTTTGTCCCGTGGAAGTCACAGGATTTGCTCTGATCAGCGTTATGACGCTGTCAGATTATTTGAGCCTTTGGCCATGGGAGCTTCTTGGTGGCAAATATCTCGGTGACACTTTTGGTGAGTGGCGTCCATCTGGGATTCCGGTTCGACGAGTGCATGTTGTCCCTTCCGCCTAAAAGAGGGCGAGAGCTGGATGAGGTGTCAAAGTTTATCCTTGACTGCCAAATACCAAGCTTCCTCTTTTTATTTTGTCGGGCACGGACGTTATTTTCTCTTGTTCTCTGCGTGTAGAGGTTTGTGCTCTGGGGAAGATTTCTACCCAGTTGCTTCTCCGTTTCGGCAAAGCGTTTAGCTGCCGTCATGATGGCATCCCACGTGGATGGCATGCCATCTTTACCTGTCAACGTGCGGATAAGCTCTGGGTACTCAGCGCCCTGGATGAAAGCGGCGCGAACAAGATCTTCGCTTATAGTGTCCAGACTTAGCTTCTTTGAGTTGAAGCGAGTGATGAAGTCTAGCAAAGATTCGTCTTCCTCTCGGATGCAGTTGAGGATCGTCCATTGCTCTTCAGTATATTTTCTTTGTTGACTGAAGTGCTGGCTGAACTTGTGCTGGAAGTCTGCCCAATCATAGATGTGGTGGACCGGTAGACGATCAAACCACGCTCTGGCTGCCCCCACGAGCGTCATCTAGAACATGTAACACCATGTGGGTTCCGTTCAATTACTGACGGTTGCCCCCGCTATCAATCTGTTCAAGTGATCGTCCGGGTCAGATATGCCATCGTAAGTGCCTATGTTGGACATCTGCTTGGCACTCTTTGGAGCGATTGCTTCCGCAATGTCCCTTGCAAATTTGGACGTTCCCGCATTCGCAACAGTTGGTCTGAAAATTTTGGAGAAGTCACGTGGGTTTCCCCCCGTGTTCTTTGGTTTGAAGGTTCCCTCGAAATTTCTTCTCGAGTGCAAGTCTGCTTCTTTACGGTTCCCTTTCGCCTTATGACGAGGGTTTGCGTCACTGTCAGATTCTTCCCAATCATCATCCAAATACTCGCAATCATTGCTCATGTTGAGCTGTTGTCGAGTGCTTCCAAATTCATCATTGGCCTGTTGGAGTGAACGTAAACGTTCGTCCAACTCGGCTTGGAATTCTTTCTGACGTGCTTCCGCCCAAGCTTTAACTTGATCTAGTGTTGTCGGGGAAGCCTCGTCTGTTGTTTCTCCAACTGGGTATCAATGAATCCCAGGGGAGGATTGTTTACTGCACTTGCCCCGGCTTTGGTAACCGGGGTAGTGTTCGTAAAAATCGTGTATTCACCGGTGTTCCCCCCAGTAGCTGGGGTTGTAGTTACCGGAGTTTCTTGGTCACTTGGTGGCTTTGGCATCGGAGTAACCTTAACCATCTTTCCAGAAGTTTGAAAAAACTGAGAAAAAGAAGAATTAGTTCTAGCTTAATGCACGGATGGCGCCAATGAAGAAACACTAAGTGACCCCGGCAGATTAAGGATAATCTTAGGGTTAAGTAAGTGTTTCCCACGAGGGTTAGGTCCGGCAAAGATGGTTATTCTTCTCAACCTGCAAAACAGACACCGTAAGCTCGTCACTGAGAAGGAAGGGTTCCTCCTTGTGACCACCCTCCGGCGTGAGAATCAGACTAGATTGCTCTGAATATAAGTGTATATTGAGAGAAATAACTAGAGAGAAGATGATGATACCGTTCCAAGGTGTTGGAGTATTTATAGCCGAAGGTAGGTTTCCAAGCAGGTACGGCCAGCTGTATAATATTCCTTTTCCACCAACTATGGGCTATGTTCGTGCCACGATGGGAGTTGGTGGGTAGGCAGCGGCTGATAGTGACATTTTGTACTGGAGCGTGCTCCTCCTCGTACTATTGTCGATGAGCTGTCACCCTGTGATTGGTTCATGGGTCGCTTTCATCAGATCTTGTCCATTTGTCCATACCTTGGTAGATATAGTACAAAATATCTTCTAGAAGCGTACGGACTGGCTCTTTTGGGCGGGAATATTCCCGCCCTGCTCATTCCTTCTTCAGGTGACATTATTGAAGTATTAAGAGTTAGTGCCTTACGCGTGTAGCCTTACTGTTAATGCGGGTAGCCTTCCTTCTTGGCTTGTACCCACAGCTGAGGGGACATGCAGGGTACTGTACCAAGGGAGGCTTTCCTGCGGGAACAGCTGGCTTACTGCGTGTAAGGTTTTCATCTCTCTGAGCATGGTGGGTCCTGCGGATATAGTTGGTCTTTGCGCAGACGTACCTCTTCCAGGTGAGTCTTGCGAGTCCAACTGGGCTTTGCAGGGACCTACCTCTTCAGATTCTGATAAGGCAACCATCGACAACGTTAGAATTTCTTTGCAAATAACGGTGCATCCAACTTGTTAAGTTAATAAATAGAAAAGGTGTAAAACCATGTTGTAAAATTTTTAATGTGGAAGGTTTTTTTTCTTCTTCTGAAAAGCATTAATATGGATGTTTAATCAAAAAGAGTTGACGGTCTTTAAAAAGTAACATATTTGACTTCTTCTCTTTGTCGGTTGCTTGATATGAAAGCCTAGGGCCTCTAGGCAAGATTAATGGTGGAGAGAAGAAAAGTGTGATTAATGATTGTATATTTGTATGCCTTTTTGTTATGAGTTCAAGCACTTGAGTATTTTAGTTTATTTTATTTTATTATTTTTTTGAACGACCAACTAAGTAACGCCGGGTATTTCGTACATGGTCCCCATTGGCTAAAGGTAGCCCGAGCCGGCCACTATTCCGGACGGACGGAGCCCCTATCGGTCCACCTACTGAGGGATTCACCGGATAAAACCTGACCACCACGCCCGCCAAATGGCACGACAGCGAGGACCCGGTAAAATCGGGTGAGATCAGGACTCGAACCCTGGCAAGGCAGGGTCATCCTTCATATCTCTCATATAAATTGGTGATAGTAAGGTTTGAACTCCCTAGCTCTCACTAGTAAAGTGAGTGCTCTGTCATTGAGTCACATCCAATTTATAATATTTTAGTTTATTAAAATATTAATTTTAATTTAATAAAAAGATTTATAGACTGGTTATTTTTCATGTAACTTTGTTAGCCTCTATTTCACTAGTTGGACATTTTTGCTTAGACACACTTATTTTTACGTTCCATACTTGTACGTCAAGTTATCTATGCTATCCGATATATGAATAAAAGAGTGTTTGAGTTTGAAAAATAAGAGAGAGAAAACTTTCCAAGCATAAATGTAACGAGTTAGACTATGTATTTTTTACCAAGTTGTTAATCTTGTAACACTTTAAGCATTCATTAGGTTATGTTTGAGATCTGACTTGCGTAAAGGTGCCACGAAACTCTCCAGTTGCATAAAGGTGACACGACAACTCTCCAGTTGGGAATTCATTTCAAACGTTATTCATATTGTTTATTTTCTAAAGCCATTTTCTTCACTTGCTTTTATTTACTTCAAATTTCTCATGATTTAGTGTCTTTTAAGTTTATGTATTTAACTTGAAGTTTTTTTAAGCGGAACACCGATAAAAGGTTTATAATTTGAAATTTTCATTGTTACGTGAGATCAACTAATACAAGTTACAATATGACTATATCATTCTTATCGATCGGCAGAAATTATTATTATTATTGTTGTTATTATTATTATTATTAAATTATTATTGTTGTTATTATTATTATTCCTTGACTTTGAGATAGATAACACATGGAGTCTGAAAGGCAATTACTATCATCAAAAACTTGATTGTCAATGGTCCTACTAAACCTTCCATAACCACCCTTTCTCTTTGATATTCTTTAAAGCCATGTCTCCAAAAGCAACCAAATTATTTTTCACATTTTTAATATAAAAGAAAGAATGCATTGTATTCTATCATAGTATTTATCCAACACTAGGTTAGAAACTAAACCACTCCTCTTGTAGTTATTGGATTGTTAGGGGCCACACAAAAACATAACTAGACGGGGAAACTAAAAACCTGAAACATGTAGCACATGAGATGAGTTGTTTATTTGAATAAATTATTATTAAAAAACTCTAGATACGAGTATTAGGTGATATCCGATCCAATTACCCGAAATATACACATGTATTTATTAAACTCATACCCAAAAAAAAATTCCCTTTTGTTTTCTTTAATCGTTGGTTTATAGAGTAATCCACTAATACATTGATTTTTTTTGTTATTATTACTAATTTTCTTACAATAAGACAACATAAAAGTGTAAAACTATAATAATATAAATTTTACTTGATAATTATTGCAGATGTTTTATTTTTTACAAAATAACGGGCATAGCCAACACTTGACAAGCATTGATTAGTCAAGTATTTACTGGTTATGAGACTATGATTATTATTTATTAATACATGTCTAACACGCATTCCACTGTTATCTTTACTTATATGAAGATTTCTTTTTTGTTTTTGTGTTAGATGGTTCTGTATTTTAGATCTATAAATGCCAAGTATTAAAAATATGAAAGTAACACAATTCATAATCAATTATTCCTTCTAGCATTATATTTTATTAAGTACTTGCTTTTGTCTTAGATTGTATCTTTATATTTATATAAAGAGTGCAATACACGAAAGGCCCTTGTAACTTAAGCCAATTTTTAAATATTGTAACCAATGTTATAAGAATTTTATTAGGATTACAAATTTAAGAAAACACAATTATCCTTATGTTAATTACACTTTCATGAATGTTTGGACCGAATTTGCAATTTAAAATTCTGGAAATCAAAATTATCAACATGGTTTATTTGAACGACTAAGTATTGTACTGTACATGGTTTAAATTATTGACTTTCTATTTCACACTTTAACCATCTTATCATCCTACCGAAATAAGAATGACACGAATATAGTTAAACCACAATGAATTATTTGTGCAATTTTCTCTAATTAAAATATGTAGCAAGCTAATTTAGCCTTTATTTATTATTATTTTTTGTTGCATATCAGTAGCTTATATACAACTAACAACCTTTTGGATTTGATTTCATAATTAAGTATTTTAAAAAGAAATTGTGCAATAAAATCCAAATATATTTAATAACATGATATTAGTTAACTATTCCCATTATTATTACAAGTGCAGATATTTTTCTAACGTAAAATTACTAAAGTTTAGATTAAAAATAAATAATATCACAAAAATCAATATTATACTAATTAAAAAACGACACAAAACAAAAAACTTAATTATTAATATAACTAAAAAAAGTTTACAAATGAATGTCAACGTATGTTCGTCATCATTAAGATCATCAATGGAACTTCTAGAAGTATAACTTTCAAAGTATATAACAAATAGATTAAACTGCATGTTTTTGGATTTTTAAGTTTCATAGAATAAAACACGAAACTTCGCTAAAAACAATAATCACCAATGTAATATATTTAAATATTCGAATAATTAACTTAAATACAGTGCATCCTATCATCGGTATCTTTTCAAATTCTTTTTTTTTTTGTCGAACTAAATACTTTTATATATCAACACAAAAAATCAAGCAAGTTCCCTTCACAACCCGAAGGAAAACCACTAACACGACCAACAAGGAAATTACATGAAATTAAAAGTACACCAATTTGACCACCTACATATTTATATTTCAAATACAGCTTGTTGAACTATCTATTATTTGATTAAACTTGTTGAAAAATCCAATGGGATAGATGGTCTACACAACTATTCAAAAAGTTCGTTCCTTAAATATTAATGTTTTTAAGTTGCATCTCAATTCCATTTATATATAAGTTTACATAATATATAATATGTGATGTAGTTTCGGAAGCGATCAATGGCTCGAGAGACTCATGATTATTCAAAGACGATAAAACGAACCAAAGGTTCCAAGAACAATGTTCTTTTAATAATAAACTTAATCAAAAACTAATAATCTAAACAACATTGGATCCCTATTTATACTAAACATGGAAAAAGATAAACTAGGAAACAAGATAAACACAAAATATTAAAAAATAATAAAAATCAGAATTTAAGTAAGAAGATGCTCCTGCATCAATATGGTTCATGTGCCCACTAAACTCTAGAGACAATTATAATATTAATTTTAACTTAGGTATTAAATATTAATTTTGGTTTAAATGAACTGGCTTGTTGAAACTTGAGTTTTTTTTACAAGTTGAGCTCAAACTCAAATTTCAGTTCATGGCCATTTTTGAACTCAGAGCCCAAGCTGAAACTGACTCAATTTTCTCGCTAGTGCTGAACTCTTGAAGTGATGATGATCTTGATCCACAATGGGATAGGTGTAGTTGGTCATGTGATCATAGATTTTGGAATTTGTTAATGAAAAGCTTTATATTGTTGTTTTCTCAAATAATGTTTTTATGGTACACCAAGTCACCAAAAATTAATAAAACGACAATGTATAGTACCGTCGTAACTTTATCAGGAAAAAAAACAAGTGTTTATGGTTAGGACTTAAAACTTTGAGACGAGATATCTAAAAATGGCAAAACTTAATATGATAAAAGTAAACTGAAGCTACAATAAAACTAAGTATCTTTTCATAAAAAGAAGCAAAATAATTCCGAAAACTAATCTACTGTTGTTTTAAACTTAGAACTTTGTTTTCTTGTTTCAAAACACATCTAATTACATCTCAACATGAACACATATAATATACATATTACTACATCCCTACCAAAATCCAAGAAATATCAGATCTGGACTTATATTAACATCAGTAGTTGTTATTTGTTAAACTTTACAAGTAAAAACAAAACTCGAAAACCCAGTGGGATAAACTCAGACCGATAACCGGGTTGATAGATGATGGAAGTTTTGAACCATTGGGAAAGGAAGCCCGTCACGGTTAGGCACGTGGTACATCTGTTTCTGCACCGCCTTTATGGCAGCTACTCTGGCGGCATTGGCGGCTCTGTTAGCGGCTGCAACAGCCCTGTTAACTCTTTCATCAACTTTGGCTACATCATATGCTTTCTCAGCAGCTCTTCGCGCTTCCTGTTCTTTTACATAATCAAATAACTGATTCTAAATTATATATAAATATATGAGAAAAATGATTATAAGTACCTGAATTGCATTAAGGACTTTGGAATGTGAAGAGGTAGATCCCAGCAGAGTCCAGTTGGACCCGCAAGACTCACCTTGAATAGGGACGTCTGCGCAATGACCAACTGCTCCAGCAGGACCCACCATGCTCAGAGAACCTTACGTGCAGTACGCCAGCTGTACCCGCAGGGAAATCCTCCCAATGGTGAAGTACCCCGCCTGTTCCCGCAGCTGCGGATACAAGCCATCAGGGAAGGCTACCCGCACTAACAGCAAGGCTACACGCACAAGGCATTCGCTACTTCAGTAGTCACATGAAGGAATGAGCAAGGCGGGAATACTCCCGCCTAAATGAGCCAGTCCGTATGCTTCTGGAAGGTCTTTCGTACTATACCTACTAAGGTATGGGCGGAACAGACAATTTGACCAAAGCAGCCCATGAACCAATCACAGGGTGACAGCTCACCGACAACAATACGAGGAGGAGCACCCTCTAGTACTGTTTGTCACTATTAGCCGCTGCCTACTCACCAACCCTTACGATGGGACGTGCGCAGCCTACAGTTGGTGGAACAGTGCGTAGCCGGCAGTAAAGGAACAGCATACAGCCGACCTTGTTACTGTTGGCCGTAGCCTATCCACCAACCAGCATGGCCTGTGCGTAGTCCACTGTTGGTAGAACAGGAATACTATTCAGCCGGCTGTACCTTCTAGGAAACCTACCTTCGGCAATAAATACTCCAACACCTTGGAATGGTAAGGACAACATCTAATATCTCAATCTTATCTAGCAATCTCTTAATATACACTTATATTCAGAGCAATCTAGTCTGATTCTCACGCCGGAGGGTGGTCACAAGGAGGAACCCCCCCTTCTCAGTGACGAGCTTACGGTGTCTGTTTTGCAGGTCTCCTGAAGAACAACCTTCTCTGCTAGACCTCATCCTCGTGGGAAACATTACTTAACCCCCAGATTATCTATAATCTGCCCGTGGGTTCACTTAGTGTTTCTTCATTGGCGCCATCCGTGCATAAAAGCTAGAACTAATTTAGTTTTTTCAAAATTTCTGAAGAAATGGTTAACGTTACTCCGGTCCTAAGGCCAGTAACCGACCAAGAAACCCCGGTAACCACAACCCCAGCAACTGGGGGGAACACCGGCGGTTATACAAATCTTACGAACACTACCCCGACTACCCAAGCCGGGGCAAGTGCAGTAAATATTCCACTAGGGTTCACCGACGCCCAGTTGGAAAAACGAACGAGGGTCCCTCGCCAAACACTAGATCAAGTGAAGGCGTGGGCCGAAGCACGTCAGAGAGAGTTCCAAGCTGAATTGGATGAACGCTTGCGTTCAGTTCAACAGGCTGACGAATTCGGCAGTACTCGCCAACATCTCAATATGAACAGCGAGTACGAGTACTCAGACGACGAGGGGGAAGAATCCGATACCGACGCAAACCCTCGCCATAAGGCGAAAGGGAAGCGTAAGGAAACGGACTTCCAGCCGAAAAGGAATTTTGGGGAAGCTTTTAAACCCACGAATGCGGAGAGAAACCCGCGTGACTTCTCCAAAACCTTTAGGCCAACTGCTACAAATGCAGGAAAGTCAAAGTTCGCAAGGGACATTGCGGAAGCAATCGCCCCGAGAAGTGCCAAACAAATGAACAACATTGGCACTTATGATGGTCTATCCGACCCAGACGACCACTTGAACAGATTCATTGCGGGGGCAACCGTCAGTAACTGGACGGAACCCACGTGGTGTTATATGTTCCAGATGACTCTGGTTGGAGCGGCCAGGGCATGGTTCGATCGTTTACCGGTCCACCACATATATTACTGGGCGGACTTTCAGAACAAGTTCAGCCAGCACTTCAGCCAACAAAGGAAATATACTGAAGAACAGTGGACGATCCTCAACTGCGTGAGAGAGGAGGATGAATCTTTACTAGACTTCATCACCCGCTTCAACTCCAAAAAGCTAAGTCTCGGCAGCATAAGTGAAGATCTTGTTCGCGCCGCTTTCATCCAAGGCGCCAAATACCCAGAGCTTATCCGCACATTAACGGGTAAGGATGGCATGCCATCAACATGGGATGCCATCATGACGGTGGCAAAGCGCTTTGCCGAGACGGAGAAGCAACTGGGAAGGGATCTTCCCCAGAGTACACACCTCTACACGCAGAGGACAAGAGAGAACAATGTTCGGATCGCCCGGCAGAACAAAAAGAGGAAGCTAGGTATCTGGCAGTCAAGGGTAAACTTTGACACCTCACCCAGCTCTCACCCTCTTGTTGGCGGAAGAAATCACACACACCCTTCAAGCCAAAAGCACCGGTGGACGCCACTCACCAAAAGCGTCACGGAGATATTTGCCACTGAAAAGCTACCATGGCCGAAAGCCCCAATGATCTGGCAGCGACCTAATGCGGATCAGAGTAAATCCTGTGACTTCCACGGGACAAAAGGTCATAGTACGGAAGAGTGTACATCCTTGAAAGATATTATTGAAGCATTCGTCAAGGATGGAAGACTGGCACACCTGGTGGCATCAATCAAGAAGGGAGGACGGAACGACAACCGTTACCGAGGCAACGGACGAAAGCCCGTTGACATCAGCATCAACATGGTTCATGGTAATATCAGAGGAAGAAAAAGGCGAACGATAGAACCATGTGCGTGGAAGGAAGCTGAGGTGCGCTTTCCGCGAGTGCCATGAGGACCCAGCAAAGAAGGCCCTATCGTCATCAAAAGCTAGCTGGGGCACTACATCACCTCCCGCACTCTTGCTGACAACGGCGCCTCGTCGACGGTGATGTACAGGCAGTTCTTCGACAAGCTAGATGACGAAGACAAGGAACGCCTGGAAACGATCTGCGCCTCGATGGAAGGGTTTGATGGCAGCACAAACACCCCCCTGGGTATCCTATCTTTCCCTGTCACTCTTACGGATGGTCCCGCACAGAAGATGTGGACTTTGTCGTGATGAGGAAGCCACACCACACATACGACATCCTCTTCGGGAGAGACGGGATGGCAAGATTCAACGCCGTGGTATCCTCAGTCCACGGCATGATGGGATGGCCAACAGCTGAGGGTGTAGCGATGATCACCGGCATTCCCCAGGTATGCATCGCATCTGTCTCATCTAAACCCAAACCAAAGATGGCTAAACCAACCATCACCGAACCAGAAAGATGGGCCTTCAACGGCAAGTACCCTGACCAGGCCGTCACCATTGGCCCAACAATTGTTGATCCCACACGCACCTTACTCAAGCGTTTATTACAAAAAAACGCTGACATCTTCGCGTGGACACCAGCTGACATGACTGGTGTACCCCGAAGTAAGGCAGAGCATAAGCTCAAATGCGATCCGGCTGTTACGCCGATCGTACAAAAGCGCAGAGTAATGGGGCCAGAACAAACTAACGCGTGTAGAACCCAAGTCAAGGAACTCCTTGACGCAGGCATCGTACGCGTTAGTAGATATCAAACTTGGGTTGCAAATCCCGTTATGGTACCGAAGAATGACAAACAATGGCGCATGTGCATAGATTTCAAGGATTTGAACAAAGCATGCCCCAAAGATTGTTATCCGTTACCTGAAATTGATCTTAAGGTGGATTCGTTGGCACCGTTCCGCCTTAAATGCTTCCTGGACGCGTATAAGGGGTACCATCAAATCCACATGGCCGTTGATGATCAGGACAAAACCGCTTTTCGGACGCCCGATGGCACATTTTGTTATCAAATGATGCCATTCGGACTTAAGAATGCCGGGTCCACATACCAACGCCTGATGGACAAAGAGTTTCATTCCCAAATTGGGAGGAACTTGGAAGTCTACATGGATGACTTGGTCATCAAAAGCACAAACCCAGAAGCGATGTTGAAAGACATCGAAGAAACTTTCAACACGCTCAGGAAGATAAACATGAAGCTCAACCCGAGCAAGTGTGCCTTTGGAATGGAAGAAGGGAAGTTCTAGGGGGTCATCGTCACTAAAGATGGCTTCAGAGCGAACCCTGAAAAGGTCGATGCCATTATCAAAATGGAATCACCTACTACCATCAAACAGGCTCAGACACTGAATGGACGACTAGTGGCACTTAATCGCTTTTTGGCAAACCACGCGGATAAGTCGTTTCCCTTCGTGTCAACGTTGAGAAACTGTTTAAAGAAAACGCACTTCCGCTGGACACCAGAAGCGGAAGCAGCTTTTCAGGAGATTCGGTCACGCTTGATCGAACTCCCAACGCTCACAGCACCAAAAGCGGGAGAGGAGATAATCCTATACCTTTCAGCAACAGATAGAGCAACCGGGGCAGTCCTGCTAGTAGAGCGAAAAGGCATCCAGATGCCAATCTATTATGTTAGCCGTATCCTAACAGACGTAGAAACCCGGTACTCTACCCTGGAAAAATTAGTCTTGGCACTTATACACGCTTCACGCAGGTTAAGACGATATTTCCAGGGTCACCCAATCACCATTCTCTCTAACTTCAAACTTGCAAACGTTCTAGGCAAACCCGAGCTATCGGGACGCCTAGCCAAATGGGCAATTGAGTTGGGGGAATACGCGATAAAGTATAAGCCAAGACCAGCCATAAAGGGCCAGGTTCTGGCCGACTTTATTGCAGAAGTGCCTGCATCGCAGGAAAAAGAGTGCCAGGAAGAGGCTCAACCCTCTCCAGCACAAGACATCAATGATGTCTGCGACTCTACACTGATGGAGCAGCCAGTAACGAGGGTTCAGGCGCAGGGCTAAAACTAACCAACTCAGCAACCCATGAATACACTTACGCTATTCGACTGGATTTTCCAAGTACGAATAACGAAGCCGAGTATGAGGCATTCTTGGCTGGGCTGAGAATTGCGCGTAAGATGGGAGTGAAAAACTTGGAAGCCCACGTGGATTCCATGGTAGTAGCCAATCAAATCAACGGGACGTACACGGCCGTGAACGACACAATGGCCCTGTACCTCGCACAAGCAAAATCCCTTATGCGCGATTTCAACGACTGCAAAGTAATACACGTCAAGCGAAGTGAAAACAAATCTGCGGATGCGTTAAGGAAGCTTGCATCATTAGCCTTCACCCACTTAGGAAAGGATATACGCATTGAACTCCTCGAGACACCTTCGGTCCCGCACAAGGAAATTTGTGTCATCCAAACCAGCGCAGAAACGTGGATGACACCAATAATAAAATACCTTACATCAGGTACACTGCCTGAGTCGAAAGCACAGGCAAGAAAACTACGCTGTAAAGCACTGAATTATCAACTCATCGATGACATTCTTTACAGGCGTAACTTTCTTGGCCCACTCTTGAGATGCGTGGACAACCAAGATGCTGACTACCTCCTAAGAGAAGTACACGAAGGCATCTGTGGAGTACACACAGGTCCCCGCGCTGTTGTAGCTAAGCAAAACAACGCGGGATACTTTTGGCCGGGGATGCATACGGATGCACTGGCATACATCAGAAAATGCAGGTCTTGCCAGCTTTACGCACCCAACACGCATCGCCCGAAGAATGAGCTTGTTCCAGTCACTTCTTCATGGCCATTTCAGAAGTGGGCCATCGATGTGACAGGCCCATTTCCTACAGCAGCAGGAAATGTTCAGTTCCTAGTGGTAGCCATCGACTACTTCACCAAGTGGATAGAAGCAAAACCTTTAGCCCAAACAACCGCGAAAAATATCAAAAAATTTATTTGGGAATTTATTATTTGTCGTTTTGGACTTCCACAGAATTTGGTGAGCGATAACGGCACCAACTTTGCTGACAAGAAGCTACAACAGTGGCTGAAAGAACTTCAAATCACCCACACCTTTACCTCAGTGGCACACCCGCAAGGTAATGGTGAGGTGGAAAGAGCAAATAAGAGCATCGTCGAAGGCATAAAGAAAAGACTCTTGGAACACAGATCCGGCTGGGTGGACGAGCTTCCACATGTCCTTTGGGCAAACAGAACGCTGAAGAAGGTCAGTACGGGAGAAACCCCGTTCAGTCTCACTTATGGCACTGAAGCCATGGTCCCGGTCGAAATTGGTTTACCCTCACCAAGGGTCTTGATTCAGCCAGAAGACAATGATGCCGAAAGACGGTTGGACCTTATGCTAACCGAGGAACGCAGAGACTTAGCCGCAGTGCGTGAAGAGAACTACAAGCGACAAATGCAAAAGTACTACAACACGCGGGTAAAACTCTGCAACTTCAATGTAGGAGACTACATACTGCGTAACAACGAGGCTTCGAACCAAGAACGCCCAGGAAAGCTGGCCCCGGTCTGGGAAGGGCCATACATTATCAAAGAAGTCCTGGGAAACGGCGCATACCGGCTCGAAAGGCTCGATGGCACTCCCATCCCAAGAACATGGAATGGAGCTCAATTACGCAAATGTTATATGTAGATCAATTCCAAATTTGTAAAGAAAAGGCCTAGAGCCACTTCTAATGGAAATGATTCTCCTTTCACAATGTGTTGATAGCCTTACCTTTATATTTATGAACTTCCCACACTAGTGCCGGTATTCACCGCATAAATGGGGAAGAAGTAAGTCGTTACGTGTGGAAGGCGGAAAAACCCGCATAAACACAACGCTAAAAATAAGGAAAACCTACACGCAGGTCAGGTGTAAGTAAAGTTTAGCCATCCTTGTAAGTGCAAGTGACGGTCTTACCCGCACAATCACGAGCAAGGAAGCAAAACTTCAACCTATCATCTACCACGTTCAAAGGTTAACTTATTCTGAACACTTAGAAAATTTCAAAGGAAAAGATGAGGAAAACTTCCACGCAGGTCAGATATAAGTAAAGTTAAGCCATCCTACTAAGTGTAAGTGACGGTCATACCCGCACAATCATGAAAGAGGAAGCGAAACAAACTTATAATTTACCACGTTAAAAAAGTTTAACTTATCTAAGTACTAAAGAAATTACTAAGATCAAAACATGCGTAAAATAAACAAGGCAAAGAACAAACACAATCTTTATTTCATCAAAATTCAAATATTACAAAGAGCTATACAAAAGCAAAAATCTACGCTAATGGTGGAAAGGGATCTTCAGAATCAGGCTTCAGGACCACTTCCACTTGGACCCGCTCCATCAGTAGAGCGTGGTGGTTCAAGGAAGGCTTTAAGAATAGCTAGCCCATCATCAGCAGCAGCGACTTCGTTCACCTTCTCCACCACAGGATGCGGGAAGGCGGCATATTGGTTCACTGCTTGGTCGTAAATAGCTTCAGTATCCACATCGTACAAAGGGAAGTTGGAAGGCGGGATGCCTTTCTCAACAAACCCTAGACCAAGCAGGAAGCCGGCCTTTTCCCCATCCTCATGAGAAGCGTTGAGGGCTGCGCTCATAGCATCGTCATAAGACGTCTCTGAGAAGACCCGATGCACAACCTACAAAGAAAAAAATACAAGTATCAGAACCTTTTCTATTTACAAAGAAAAGCGTGAAGACATGAAGCTAAACTTACCTGAGACAACGCTTCTCGAAGAAGCCATTCCTTGGCAACCAGAGCTTCTTGGAGGGCAGCTTGAGCTTCGTTACGGGCGCGTTCGGCTTCACTCCTGTTGAGGTTGGCAAGCAACACATCTTTAGCCGCAGCCTCTTCGACGCCCTTTAGCTTACGCTCGGTATGGTCAAGCACCCCCCTCTGGTCCAGGATTTCTTGAAGCTTCTTAGCGTCCTCCATCGCCAAGGCATCATGAGCCTGCTGGAGAGCCTCTAATTTGGCTTTAAGCTCTTCATTCTCCACGCGTAGAGGCTCAGCAACGGCTTCAGCCTTGGTGGCCCTCTCGGTTGCGTTCCTCGCAGTTTCCTTAGCCAGCCGAAGCTGTTCATTAACAGCTTGGGCAGCCTTGGAACGGGCCTCGAGTCGAGCCTGAACTTCAACCTCGAGGGCCTTGAAGGCCTTCTCCTTTTCCGCGGCTAATGCGGAAAGCCTTTGGTTCTCCTCCCGGACAGCTCGCGCCTGAGCCACTTCTTTAAGGCGAGCTGCTTTTAACTTGTCGTTTTCACGACAAAGCAGCTCGACGCGCGGCTGCATCCGGGCCAGGAGAACCCGAAGCTCATTGGTTAGCCTACCCTCCTGGTAGCTAGCCATGGCTTCCCCCAACGCACCACTGGGAGCAGCGTGACGAGCCCATTCCACGCACTCCACAGGGGTTCGAAGGGTTGTTCCTCGGCGAATGTTCCATCGTGGAACATACACTTCATTGGAATCCGACACTGCAAAAACAAAAAGCAGTAAGGAAAAGATGATATATAAAAAAATAAAATAAAATAAAAAAGGGCCAAAAGAACCCTACACACCTGTAGGGTCAATAACAGGCCGATAGCCGCCGAACCCATCACCTGAACCCAAGGGAAATCCATCCAAGAGGTCAGGCAGATGGGAAGGTGGCAGAGATTGGCGTGAAGCCCCATGCGTACCTGATGGATCGACCGTCGTTGCCGATGACGGGGGCATGGTAGCAGCCGCCGCGGAATCCGCAGCAAAAGTAACCGCCGGCTCGGTGAAAGATGCCGTAAAAATGGCACTTACAGCCGGCGGTGAAGTCACCTCGGCTGGAACAATCGGCTCAAAGGAGTGAGCAACTGAACCAGCGGGTGCAGGCGCAGGCGCCTGGGACGTCGCCTCAGGAAGGCTGACCAAGCCTACCGTCATTGGCGGGGAGGTACTCCTCTGCGCTCCACCCTGGAATGCGTCAACATCCACGCCTGCACAAAGAAGATAAGTATTAATGATGAAAAAACTATGAAGATAAAAGCTAAAGGAAGTTGTACTTACGGGTTTTCTTGAGCCTAAATGTACGGAGAGGCAGGGACGAACCCGATGGAGCCGGCCTCTTTGCGCCGCTCACCGTCGTCTTCTTGGGCTCTCCGGAGGTGACAGTCGCAGCCTCCGGAGCGGTGGTCTTATCACCACCGGGATTCCCCGCCACCTCTTCGCTCTCGGTCTCCGAATCAGACCGAGGCACCGGATCGGCAGTGGAGGCCACCTTCTCCTTCCCCTTCCCGCAGGCAGCCTTCTTCTTCCGCACCAACGGAGGACCATCTGCGGATTCCTCATCAGAACATACGATTAAAGGAATTCCAGCAGAGGTTTCAATATTGAGGGGTCGAGGGTCGAATAGCGCCTTACCTGGCCGCCTGGCGCTAAGGATCTCGTGGCCTAGTGGATAGACCTCCACGAACCGATCCGCCGTTTGTTCTAGGATGGGCAACTCGTTCTCGTCTAGAGCGCGAGTACCCATCCGGGCGGGACCGTCAGTTTCCCGCGGGTTCAGGAGCGACTGCAAGTCGTTCCCCTCTGAAATAAACAGGAAAGAAGTTAGAAGAAACTCAGAAACAACAAAAAAAAACAAAGCATACCGTAAGGAACAGAGTTCGAACCGTATTCGAGGACGATTGGGATCTTTTGCGCATCGGCAGCCTTCCACACTCGGCTCATCCCCAGCATCACCATCCCGGACTCCGCAAACCGGTAAACCGGAGATTTGACCCGAGATATCTTCGAGAACCATTCTGCCTCCTGGTAGTTGGAGGCGTGAAGGCTTGGGAGAGCTTGCCCATTCTTAAACTTCATGGCAAGGGGGATGGCGCGAGCGGAGATGAAGAAGAACTCCCGCTTCCACGCGCGAAGACTGCGCTCGGTCGCACAAATCTTCAAACCCTTGATTCGGGTCGTCAGGGTATACCACCCCTGGATGCACCTCCAAGTGTAGAAGGTCATCAGGCGATCAACATAGGGCTCAATGCCCAAAATCCGGCACACCCACTCGAAGTGGCGAATCTTGGCGATCGCCATGGGGTGCAACTCGGTCAAATGAACACCGTGCCTCTCAAGGACACAGTAAACAAACTTTGTCAATGGGAACCTAAGATTCCCATAAACAAAGAATGCAGCATAAACCCCGATCTTGCCTCTGGGGGCATCGTACACCGTCTGATGGGGTTCAGGAAACTCAGGCTCGAGAGACTCGAGCATGAACTTCCTGACGACGTAACGATACAGATCGCCAGGCAGAGCACACAGGCACTCGCCAGCAGTACTCTTGTCATCAGCAATAGATTCGAGATCACGAGACATATTGTAAAAGAAAAAGAAAACGATTTCGGGAGAATGCTTGCCTGAAAAGGTGAGTATTCGCCGGAAATCGCAAAGAAGATGAAGAAAAGAGTGAAAGTGTGGATTACAAAGAACCATCTCCCCCTTTATATACTAATCGCAATTAATGCGATGAAATTAATGCGGAAGAGAGAGAAAACGAAGGTGCAATGAAACTATGACACGTGGCAAAAGCAAGCTGGCAACAGCTGTTGACAGGACGCATACCATTAATTTCGCGGCCACGCGCCCTAAAAATCGCGCCCACGCGCCTGAAAAAGCGTCTGGAATGACCATGTACTGTCACGTCACCATAACTTCCTGCACGTCCTGACACAGTCAGAAGAAACCGTCGCACGACGTTTCAGAGGTTTGGACTGTTCTTATCCTTCCACCAACTCTTCGAATTTCAAAATTCAAAATTCAAAAATATTCAAAAGTAAGCGGGAAAATACCCCTTACCTTGGCAACAAAGTAACCGTAAGACGGATGCGGGTACAGTGTTAAGGCAAAACCCTTCACATACTTAGCACCCGCAGGGAATTGACGCTAGGAATACCTTGGAAGTGAAGTAACCGTAAGACAAGTGCGGGTACAGTGTCAAGGCAAAACCCTTCACATACTTAGCACTCTGCAGGGAATTCAAACCAAGAAGGATCTTCTGGGCCATGCTTGCGGAAACGGGAATAACATCCCCGCATGACGGGAACGTCGAGAACTATATTGTCCGAAACTCCATAGCGGGATTGATGGTTTTAGCATAATTGATCAGTATGTTGAAAACTACCAAAACCCCATGGAGAATCCACACAAGTGGGACTCAACGCTCCTGACGTACGAGGAGGTTACAAACCTACCCGCTTCACACCCAAAGATCAAGCAGAAAAGTCGGGAATTTCTGCGTGACATCAGGAAAACCGCGGGAAGAATCACCACGGAAAACCTAAAAACTAAACCCTTTTCAAAAACCCCTTGCTAAGTCCAAAAGTTCACCTCACTTATTAATAATTCATGAGAAGAACATTGGACTGGGGGGACTTGAAGAGGTAGGTCCCAGCAGAGCCCAGTTGGACCCGCAAGACTCACCTTGAATAGGGACGTCTGCGCAATGACCAACTGCTCCAGCAGGACCCACCATGCTCAGAGAGCCTTACGCGCAGTACGCCAGCTGTACCCGCAGAGAAATCCTCCCAATGGTGAAGTATCCCGCCTGTTCCCGCAGCTGCGGATACAAGCCATCAGGGAAGGCTACCCGCACTAATAGCAAGGCTACACGCACAAGGCATTCGCTACTTCAGTAGTCACATGAAGGAATGAGCAAGGCGGGAATACTCCCGCCTAAATGAGCCAGTCCGTATGCTTCTGGAAGGTCTTTCGTACTATACCTACTAAGGTATGGGCGGAACAAACAATTTGACCAAAGCAGCCCATGAACCAATCACAGGGTGACAGCTCACCGACAACAATACGAGGAGGAGCACCCTCTAGTACTGTTTGTCACTATTAGCCGCTGCCTACTCACCAACCCTTACGATGGGACGTGCGCAGCCTACAGTTGGTGGAACAGTGCGTAGCCGGCAGTAAAGGAACAGCATACAGCCGACCTTGTTACTGTTGGCCGTAGCCTATCCACCAACCAGCATGGCCTGTGCGTAGTCCACTGTTGGTAGAACAGGAATACTATTCAGCCGGCTGTACCTTCTAGGAAACCTACATTCGGCTATAAATACTCCAACACCTTGGAATGGTAAGGACAACATCTAATATCTCAATCTTATCTAGCAATCTCTTAATATACACTTATATTCAGAGCAATCTAGTCTGATTCTCACGCCGGAGGGTGGTCACAAGGAGGAACCCCCCCTTCTCAGTGACGAGCTTACGGTGTCTGTTTTGCAGGTCTCCTGAAGAACAACCTTCTCTGCTAGACCTCATCCTCGTGGGAAACATTACTTAACCCCCAGATTATCTATAATCTGCCCATGGGTTCACTTAGTGTTTCTTCAGAATGATAAACCGCAACAGGGGATACAGGGTGCATGGCACTTTGTGAGCTTGGTGTAACGAGGGCCCCATTCTGCCAGTGGCCCGATTGGGTCTCTCGGTTTCTGAAAGTGTACATACCAAGTCCATGCCTTTTTCCTTCTTGCCATGAGCCTTCGTATCTATGACCGTTTGCGAACCTATATACTCCAAAACCGTGCATCTTGTCTGCAAAATATTCGCCTGCATATGTATCACCGTTCCTATAAAACAAAGAAAAAGAATTAAATACTTTTATATGAAATACACAATAAGTTAAGAGAATTGGTGACTTTATATCTGGAAAAGATTCCGTCTTAACTATCATAGACCGGTTTATGACAACTTTATGACAATCTGAAGATGAGCTAATCCTAGAGTTAGTAGACTCTCATTTGGACCAGTTGGATAGATGGTAACATTGTAGAAAAGGCCCAAACTTCAAACGAGCGTAACTCAGGCTACAAGTGGAGTTACAAAGCTTATAACCATCAAACAGAAAGGTCGAGACAGAAAGGTCTCGACGATCCGGATCATGTGGCGAACTGACGTCAGACAAATCCATTTATGACATATTGGCATCATCTGAGCCCTGATTTCGTCAATAACGATATTCCTTGTTTTTTAGCCCTTTCTGAATTCTATTCTTTTTAGTGTAAACTGTAAAATTAGATCACTAATTGCGGTGATTTACGTGCCTATTTAAGTCGTTAATTTCAGCATTCATTTAAGGATTTACCAGCTTCTAAGTGCGAAAATATAACTCATGTAATGATAAGTATTCAGTTTTACATCAATCTTTCGTGAAAGTTCTTCTTTTCTTGTTTGTCTTGCTTCCGCTCATTTAATAAGTTGATTTTACTAACTCATTAACTAAGTTTACACTAATTGGCTTGTTGTAACTAATATTTTCACATACACTAGGCACAAATTACTACACTAAATGTACCAAACAAGATTAATATGTTTATCTAACATCTTATCCAAACATATGCACAAACACTAAGTCAACATAAACAATGCAATCAATTCCAAAACCGACGCAACAAAGTAAAAAATTTACCTAAAATGGTAGTGACCAAGACCATGTTTAACGCCCCACTCGAACTCTCCAACATAACGACTCCCATCCTCGCAAGTATGCACTCCACGCCCATGACTCTGCCCATTCACCCACTCACCCGCGTAAACATCACCCGTGTAAAACCTATACACACCAAACCCATGCCTCAACCCTTGCACATACTGCCCCCCTATACCGACTACCCCGCGCCCACGTCTCCACCCCGTACACATCATACTTCCCGTCAACCCAATCGCCCTCGTACCTCCCACTCATGTTATAATAATACACCCCACAACCCGAACACTTTCCCTTGTGAAACTCACCTTCATACACATCACCATTGTTATACACTTCCACTGTACTATTAACATTATTATTATTATTATTATTCCGTTTTCGCCTCGACGCGATGGACCGAAGCACGGAAAGGTACCGTCTTGACGAAGGGTAAAGACGGGTACAACTTAGTTAACGAAAACAACAACAATCCAACCGAGGGTAATTTGGGAATACCAAGATTTAGTGAAACTAACAGTGCAGATGAGAAAGCAAAAGCAGATAAGAAATCAAGCGTAAAAGATTCACTAGGGTGTGAAACCAAGAAGAAGAAAAACGGTAACGAGAGTAAAACGATGAACCGGAGGTGGGTCCGGCGGCGGCGGACTCGCCGGAGCCGGTAAAGAAAGTTAAAGGCGGCAGCTTTGGTGCTGCAAAGGCGCTTAGAGTAATGGGTTTTGGTTGGATTTGAGAAAACAGGTGGTTTTGTAAACGGGTTTGATGTGATTTGGGAGAATTGAGGTCGTTTGTGAGGTGTTGATTTGGGGGTTTCAGCATCGTCGATTTGAATCAGAGTGTAATTAGGGTTTGGTGGTGACGTCACATCGATTCTGATTGAAGAAGTAATAATCGGATTAGGGTTGAAATCGGAAGAGACACCGGTGCTATCTTTTCCGATCTGGAGGTGTGATTTCTTCTGATGCATTACATACACACAAACTGAAGTTGTGTGTGGGTTGAGATTATTATTATTATTATTATTATTATTTTGGTTTGCGGAGAAATCGATTTCGAAACCAGAGGCGCCGGCCAAGACTTTTTATGATTTGGTGTTTATTACGGAAATGCCACTGTCTTATCCATTTATTATCACCTTTTTATTTATTGTTTCTATAAATATTTTCGTTGGGAATAGACATGTGTGTTAGTTTCTTATTCTTTTTCAATTAAAGTGTACGGGGATACCGTTATTTTTAGTTTAATGCGGCAATTATTGTGTTTTTTTGTGATACATCATACATCACAAGATTTTTATGAGAAGATTTTTTTAGATGTTGATTTGAATCTTTGTGATTTTAGATTATGTTCAGGAAGCATTAATGGTGTATTGGTTTTTATTAATTATAATCGTTATTTTTTTGTCGATATCGGTCATAACTAATGAATTAGCTGATAACGATTTCGTATTTAATTAAATTTGTATCTAACGATCAGTGACTAATAGAATTCTAACGTCGTTAGTTGTAGATCGTCAGGAAAACGTTTTTTGCCTGGAAAACTCACATTTTTTTCGGAAAGCTCAACATTTCCGTGTCAAACATCTTTGTAACCTTATATCGTACCTTTAAGAACCGTTTTTTAGTGAAAACCCAAGTAATTGAGGTCGCCTGAACCTGGAACCATCGTCATAATCGGTTGGCGGTGCTTAAGACGTGGTGGTTGGTGGGTGGTGAGTCAGTTGGTGGTGGTGGTGGTGGTGGTGGTGGTAGGGTGAGTTTTTCGACAAAAAATGTGATGTTTTCGGCCAAAAGTGTTTTTCCGACGATATGCAAGTAACAACGTTAAAATTCTGATAGCTACGGATAGTTGAGAACAAATAAGTTAAAAGATGGGATCGGTAGTAGCCAACTCATTAGTTGACACTATCATCAACCAAAAGATGATAATTGAGATTAATAAAAACAAGTGCGCCAACATTAGTTACAGTTAAGGAAAAGGATGAAACCATATGTATAATTGTCTTATTTATGAAACCGGATGTATAATTGTCTTTGTGGATGTTAACAATTTAACCGTATGCCAACTTCTTAATCTTCAATGGTGACTACAGAAATTGTCTTTCCGAATAAATTTTCTATCTAAGCTGATAGGGATTTATGATAAAGAGTCTCGCGAAGAAAGTAGTGATTATCTATTCGAACTTCTCACTTTTTGGCAGGGATCACCCGTGCGTCAATTCATCTCCATAGTAAACTAGTCATAGTCTATTTAACACTCTCACTAAGGGGGGGGGGGGGGAATGTGGTGGCATCACTCATCACACACCCCACCCAATCAAATGGTGTCACATCACCAACCCCAAATACATCACATGTGATGGTTTTTTACTAGGGGTGGTGGTGTGATGTGATGTGATGTGTGTGATAGAATTTTTTTTAATAAATACTAAAATAAATAAAAAGAAAACAATATTACATTAACTAAAAAATAAAACAAGATTACATTAAATAAAGACAACTAAATTAAAAAAACCGACAAAAAAAACCTACGGCCCTTCCCAACCCCGCTTGTCGCATATCTCGTGTTTGCGTTGAAGTAGGAGCGATTTAAAGGGTTCCTCAAGATGTTCGTGCGGTTGTAGAAGTAAAGTTAGATCAGCGTTTTTTTGTTTTTCATTCAAATGGTTGATATACGTCTCCTCACGTTTCATTTTTAAAATATGAGCCTCTTTCCTTCGCTCCTTCGTCTCGGTCATTTCCTCCATCTTAGCCTACTTGTATTTGATGAAGTTTTCGGCCACCTCTTCCTTTCCAAGTCTTGAAGGTTCCCCACTTTTCTTACGATTCGGCCGTGTGGATGTGGGTATGTCTTCGTCGGGATTGTCTTCGGGTTCCTCGTTCAAGTTCATGTTCGGCATGTTGCATGACAAGCCGCCGGTAGACGTTGTGTAGTCCCCCGACTCGGAAGTTTTTGTTCTTTTTGAAGAAGATCCTTTCTTCCTTGGAGCCGTTGGTCCGTTCAAATCGACCAAGGGAATCGGTTCCCACTTCGCGTGACGTCTCGCAATCTCCCACGCATCCAAGGAGGGAAAAGGCTTACATTTGAAAACTCGGACATATTCGCGCAAAGCGTTCTTTATGATATTCGCCTCGTTCGTTCCGCTTTGGGGAGCTAGGGACCACAAAACATTTAGAAAAAATATATATATAACAAATTGTAAAAATAAAGTACTAGATTATAAAATAAATAAACTAAAATAGTTACCTCTTGGATGTAACAAGAATTAAATTTTGACATTTTTCGATTCAAATCTCTCCACTTGTCAATCATTAGATCCTTGTTTCGTTCGGTTGCGCCGGGGAATTGCGATAAATGTTCTTTAATACGTTTCCATAACGCTTCTTCTTTTTTTTGTTGGTTCGAGCGTTTTTTTGATTCGGAGCAATGTAAATAAGCCTTGGTCAAGGCGACCTCCACATCGGCCAACCAACGCCGAGCACCTCTTTGATGCGGCTCCTCATCCTCGGATTCATCTTCATCCAAAGTTTGCACATCATGACGAAAAGCACTTGCAAATTGATGTATAACATCGTTATTGTCTAGGGGATCGACGGACATTTGAGACGGTTGAGACGGTTGAGATCCAAAAGTTTGAAAATCATTATTTTGGTAATTTTGGGTAGAAAAAGGGGGAATAAAAGGTTGGTGTTGATACGATTGGTTTGGGACGGTTGATAATAACGTTGTTGTTAGGAAGGTTGTTGTTGGTTTTGGGACGGTTGAAAAGGTTGGGGATAATAAGGTTGTTGTTGGGAAGGTTGGTTTGTGTCGGGTTCGTCTTGTAAGCGAAATCTCGTCGGTTCGCCTAGATTTTGTCGAACCTTTGGTCGGGTTTGGGTTTTCTTTGAACCCGACCCACGTTTCTTAAAACCCTCCATTTGATATGTTAAAAATGGTGTGTGTAATAGAAGATTTTGAGTTGGATTTGTGTATGTTTTGAAGATATATTTATATAAGTAAATAATGTTTTTTTTAATTTTCCAAGGCTTCCAATGGCTATATTCCCCCCCCCCCCCTAACGGCTCTTTTCTTGGAATGCAACCCTCATTAAGCGTGACACCCATCACACAAATTTGCCCAAATTCGCGTGACAAGGGGACGGCGGCGGTGTGGAGAAAGTCACCACGCGTGATGGGTGATCCATCACGTGGTGCCCCGTCCCCCTAAGGTAGAAAGAACCTTTACATTTGTTACTTGTTGGATAGTAATTACGTACCCATTTAACTTCTCATTAACTGAGATGATAATCAGTTAATCACCATTAAATCTCTCACTAGTTGTATAGTTGTCAACCTCTCAGTTTACACATACAAGGTTGGTAGTGGATGTATACATCGAAAGCTCACACCAACTCATCTAGTGTTTTTTTTAAACTGTAAACTTTTATAAACAAACCATAAAAAAACACACCCCTCTTCACAAGTTGGAGAACTCATCTTAGTTGAATCTCCTTCTCTTTATCTTTCTTTTCCGTCTTCTCTTAATAATGCTTGGATGTTGACTTGACCCGCCATGCAGTTACTTGGTTCGCTCATAAATCCGTCATCATACATATAAAAAACAGAATAAATGAATCTTTCATATGATCATATTGACCAACCTAAATGTATATCCACTCGAGTTCATATAACTATTATAAAGATTAATAATAATAATAATAATAATAATAATAATAATAATAATAATAATAATAATAATAATAATAATAAAGGACATCTATATTAAGTGATGTGATTTTGGGAGAATCAAGCTAACATAGGTAAAAAAAAAGCAGATACACATATTCAATTTAGATTATTTGATATCTTGAGAATCGTACATGTTTTTAAACACAATATTATGTTAATTACGAAATTCTCAAATATAGAATCGTGTAATTTAAACTAAACATTACTTGTGTATTTTGTAAGGATCTTAAACGTACGACTGCATAGTTTTAAGACATAACTGTTAAAAGTTATGTCAAGAATATGAAAGCATCTATATAAGGCAAGAGAATATTTCAGACTCTTTTAGATGAAGAATGGAAAAAACACGAAAGATTTAAGATTGTAAATATAGTTGGAAGCATCTAGAAAGCTGAAGAAAAGTTAACTTATATATAAATGCTATTTTTTATCCCCGTATTACGGAGGTTGTTTTATATTGTTTGTTCTAATATTTATTTTTTGAATTTATATTTTTTTATTATAAGAAAGTTAATAATATACTTATGATTTGATGATAAATTGTTTCATAAATAAATGAGATGTTATAACCCGATTAAAAGCTATATGGTTTTGATGAGACCCAAGACCCGTTTATATTTTTTACTAAAAAATTGGTTTTTTAATTATAAATAATATTTATGAAAGTTAATAATATACTTATGGTTTGATGAGACTCAATACCCGTTTATTTTTTTTACTATAAAATTGGTTTTTTTAATTTAAATAATATATATATATATATATATATATCTTTTTAAAAATAAATAAGATATTAATTTTTATTATATCCTATTATATAGAATTTTTACATCAATAATTTGGTGAGAATAATTTTTAATTTAATGAGATGTTATAACCCGTTTAAGAAATATCTGGGTTTGGTAAGACACATACCATACACATGAATTCGGGTCAAATGCATAAGAAGCCTCCATTTAAAAATCAAGCAAATCTGATGATTCCAAAAAAAGATGGAGCGACCGCGTCGCGACACGTAGGATTTTTATGTCTTCGTTTATATATATTACTAGTTTGATCCTCCCGTGTTACGGGAGTTTAACGAACAAACATAAACGGACACGAGCATGTTGATTTGTTTAAATGAACAAACATTAACACAAATATTTGTCTAATGAAAAAGGGGATATTAATGTAGTTGACAATGGTGGGTAGTATCAGAAGTTAACCGGCGATGAAGATGATAGACCAGCAACAGAGAACATGTAAATGAGATAAATTAAATTAGGATTTAATGTTAGTAAACACCAATAAGTGAGATCTTATAACCCATTTAAGGGCTATTAGGGTTTGGTGACCCATAACCCGTGTAAATTATTCTTTGATGATTAATGGGTTATTTCACAAATAAATGAGATTTTATAACCCGTTTAGGAGTTATCCTGGTTTGGTGAGACCCATGACCCGCAAAAATTATTGTTTGATTATGAAAGAGTTTTATAAATATATATGAGATGTTATAACACATTTAAAGACTATCAGGGTTTGGTAAGACTCATACACGTGAATTCGGGTCAAATGCATGAGAAGCATCCATTTAGAAATCAAGCAATCTGGTGGCTCTAGAAAATGTGGGGAACAACCTGAGAGCGACACATAGGATTTTATGATAGGCAATTATATAGATAGATAGATTATACGTTGTAGATTACAAAGAAAAAAAAAATCCGACAGGAGGGTTTTAAGCATAAGTAGGTCATTCTCCTTCACCTTGTATAATGTATGTATGACTGTCGTTTATGTTTTTTGTTACAATTTCTATTAGAGTCATCAAAGTATAATTTCTCATTAATCTTGTAAGAAAAGGAGTTAAGTTGCCTTATAAAAGTATCACACGGGTGCTTGTAAATTCGAGTCCATCAATGTAGACACATCAAAAAGAACAAATGAAAATCTAGCAAAATAAATGAAAATAACCGGATAATCATTTTGACCAACCTAAGTGAGTGTTTGGCTAAGACTTTAGAAAGTGTTTATTGGCTTTTCAAACAACCATTAATCTCAATAAGCTTTTCTGGGTATCATAAAAGTGCTTTTCGTTTTTGCCTTTTTGTATGAGTTAAAAAGTTGTTTTTTTTAAAAGCTACGACATATTTTTTCATTCATTACTCACCAACCTGTTTTTTGTACTTTTTGATCATTTTACCTTAAAAGGCTATAATACTAAACACTTTTTAAAACACAACTTATTTAGTTACATGTTTATCCTACTATAAAGTTAATCCAAACATTTTTTTATAAGCTCCTTTTGAAAAACCATAAATTAATACACTATTAGCAAAAAATAAAAAATAATAACGCTTTTCGAGTTAAACAATGTTAGTCACACATAATATAAGTATCAAAATAGCACCCTAAATTTAAAGTATAACCACTTAAGTTCTTGCAAAATGTATTAAAGAGATATTTAACAAAACGACATGTGTATTGAATTCATATGATTTTATATTTTCAGAACATGTCTTTCCAAAAGCATTATCACATAAACTACATGATTTTAAATACATCATAATGTAATTTAAACTATTTTTCATGTGATTAAATCGTGAGTTTGAAACTAGGGTGAAAAAGTAATCATAGAAAACTAGATGGGTTGGCGGGCGCAGTTCCGGCCTAAAAACGGATTCAGATTAGTATCGATCTCAAGTAAAATAAGTCCAAGTCATATGACCCCCTTTAAAAGATATCGGCTAGAGAGGTTTAGCAAAAAGAAAGTCAAGTTGAAATGAGTCGTTTTAGAACACACATATATATATACTCGATATACGTATATTTGTTGTATTTTTTATATGGTTAGTGGTGGCGATGGACGTGGATGCGACTTCGGCAGAGACGATAATGATGGTAGCGATGAGTTGGTGATAACAACAAACGAGTAGTGTTAACCAATTTAAACCATTTCTAATCTAATAAAAGCATCCATAACAACAAATGACACATCATCTTTATATCAACTCTACATTTGATTCCAAACTTTTCTAAAATTCCCATATTGCAAATGTCATCTCCGAACGCCACATGCAAACGTCCCTCACATCAACCTGTCTGCTTCTTCCTTGGTCCTTGGTCTGTGGGTGTCACGTCACTCCTGATGAGCACCATCGTAAATGCTCTATGTTTTATAACAATGTCTCAAATTAACCCTTTTATGTAATTTGAACACGCCCAAATAAACTCATATACTTCATGACACCATAAAAACAACTTTTTTAACCGAAAGATTTCCATTCAAAATAATATAAAAACACCTGCTAACAAGTATCTGGCAAGCTCAGGCAACAAAACAAAACCCCACAAATTATAGAGCCGATAAATCCCATAAAAACAAATAGATATTATAATTATAATCAAATTTTAGAAACGAATTTCATTTTTTGTGTTTAAATCATTGCACTCCACGAACTTGAGAGCCATGTTGCTTCACTATGTCAGACTATGTTGTCTTAACCGAGCTTATGCTAGCTTCAAGTTTGTCTTGAGCATTCCACTGGGAAACTATACCGCTGACTAACACGTGACACTTGTTATGCTGCCATAATAGTAAAACTCTCTGGTGTAACATACAGACGAGATGAAAACTCAGGTTAATAAATAAATAAATAAAACCTTCGATGATGTTTTGGGTTTAAATTCCTTTGCAAGCTAGAAAACACATACATACCCTTAGTTTGTTCCTCAAACCAAAGTACCAAACCAAACCAAAGTACCAAACCCAGCCCTTATTTATTTATTCTCGGGTATTTAGCAGCGCACACACACACACACACACACACACCCCTTTATTTGTTCCTCAAACCAAAAGCTTAATCGAAAAGAAGACATGGCAAGAGACAACAATAGCTGTCTAGCCAAAATAGCCGCCGGAGTCGCTATCGGCGGTGCTGTTGGAGGTGCTGTCGGTAATTTCTCTAAACCCTAATTACTCCATTTTTACTCTGCTTTATTTTGTATTATTCAATTCAACTGATTGATTTTGTTCATTCATCGGTTATTCGATTATTGATTGATTGATTGTTGTTAGAATTCCAGATACAAATTCCCTCTTTTCTTTTCTAGGGCTTCCTTTACTACTTGACCTCTATTATTATTTTATAATAATAGTAATAATAATAATAATAATAATAATAATGTCATACTTATCGAATATGTTGCACCTATCGGTTAGGTAGTTTAAGTCCTAACAAATATGAAAAATTAAATTTTTATTAACTTTTTACATGTTTTGATTGCTATAGATAAAATTAGTCTTCTGCAGTTCAGTTTTATAAAACTAAGTTTTATATCGCATATATATAACAATGAAATTCGAATACGGGCCCGGACGGAAAGTTCATTCTGTTTTGGGCCGACCCGCACTTTTTGACTGACAAATTTTTTTTGTGCCCCCCGTAGAGAAAGTTTCTGGATCCGCCTCACCGATTGCTTATTCGTACGGATCAAAACACTTAGATCATTTTAGAACTCCCTTCTTCGTGTGTGACATTTTTTAATTATGCTTTTCCAAATTGGTGTCCATTTCTATCAATTGGAGACCGTATAATTGTTTGACTTATTGCATTATATGATCTGATTTTTGTTTCATTTGTATGATAATAATAAGCATAGGTGCTGTGTATGGAACTTATGAGGCTGTTCGCTACAAGGTACAATCTTTGTTTCTGAATTATAAAGTTAATGGCTTTTATTATTGGTATCTCTCAAAAAAAGGAGAGCTATTATTATTAACACATTGAAAAGAAATAGACGCAAGCTACAAAATTATATAAACCAATGCAGTGTATGATTCTGTGAAACTTATATATATAATCCAAAATTCCCTGTGCATGATAGTTTTGTTTCATTTACTTAAAAATGTTTCGATAGGGGCATAGTTTTCAATAGCGCTCATAGCACTCGATATAGCGTTAAGCGTAGCATATCGTCACCTTCCTGCTAAATTGGTGTAGCGACGCAAGAAATATTGGTACTGTTTTTTATATCATTATTATGGATAGTGATTGAAAAGGGTGCTTTTTTAGCGTTTTTAATTTCAGGATTGAGAAAGATCGTATTTCCATATTTAGAAGGAAACTTCTTTAGGGTTTTTTTGTTTCAGGACTGAAAAATGAACTTATTTTCTTCCGTATCTACTGGATTTTTGATAAAATATTTCTAAAATTTTCGTATAGTGTATCGCTAAACTTGAAACACTCGGTATTTCATCACTATCGCTACGCAGCGTATAGATATGTTGGCTACTTGTCGCTATTGTCCGCTATTCGCTATTGACAACTATGAATAGGGGCTGTGCTTTTATTTCAAACGGGTTGAACGGGCCAAAAGTAGCACAAAGTATATGTTAATGCTATTTTCAAGTTAGATTAACCTACGAAATTCAGCTTAATTAAAAAAGTTAGATTAATATGATAATGATATTTTCAAAAAATATGTTAAAAAGTTAGATGAAGAATATGGTAATGATAAGTTTGGAAAAAATATTGTCGTCACTCGTATCATCAATGATCTGTTACCTAACCTGCTCATTATGCCACATCCAATATATTCTTTAAGTTGTTTTGTATTATACATATACATATATCTGTATTTGTTATATAACTGAAACTGAAATGTAGGTTCCTGGACTTATGAAGATCAGATATATTGGACAAACAACAGTTGGCAGTGCTGCAATTTTTGGTCTTTTTCTTGGTGCTGGGAGCTTGATACACTGCGGGAAGTCCTACTAAGAGAGTCGTTTGGATATTTGAAACAATAAAAGCGTAGGTGAAATTTAAGTTTTTGTTTGGGATGCCGAATGGTGTGGTGCAGTCATTTTAATATTTAATATTTGGTATTTGTTACTCTTTGCTGGCCTGATCTTTTATCATTTAAAACACTCTTTTGCATGATTTTCAATCTCTTATTAAGTAATAAGGGAAGGGCTGAGCTATATTTTTCGTGTAAAAGGCATCAAACTTGGCCCGAAGATCATTTAACTGATTTATCTAAAATGAGTCAAACGGATTGTAGAGGATTCACCTCGTGAACTCAACATTGATTATTTAGGTTTAAGTCTACGAGGTGTACAACTATATAAGATAATACCCATTACCTTTAATAGACTTTTTCTTCACAAATGAACATGACAAAAATTTAAAAATGTGTGATTCAACAATATAAGAGCTATGAAACTTTGTATATGATCCATGTATGTAAGCACATTTATAAATTGAGTGAAGTGAGAAATGAAGTAAATAATTAAGACTTTGTTTGTTAGTTGACTCTTTCGAATTCCATAATTGTTTTAAATAAACAACGTAGTTGTTTAATCAAAGAAAATCAATAAGCAGATATGTTTTAAGAATTTGAAATAGGCGTGTTAATGAACTTGAATTTGAATCACTTTTTGCTCATTTAAATTAACGCACAAACATGATCAGTTATGAGTCTAATAAAATATAAGCGTTGAACTTAAAACTTCAAGTTTGTATACCACATACCAAAACATTACAAAAATCCTAACACTACCAATACGAGTTTTTGACCTGCGCATACATTTTGGCCTTGCTGTTTGACCTGTGACTGTTTCGGCCCATTGCTGTTGACCATTTGCAGTTGGAGGAAAATAACCCGTGTGATAATTTTGTTGTGAAAGAAACCGCAAAGAATCTCCATGAGCTGCCCCGAGCAGATGCATCTCCGTGAGCTACACAAAGAAACAACAAATTAGACACAGAATCTCGAGTCAAAAATGATGATTTTAAAAGAAGTTTCTCATAACTGCTCCTAACATGACTCACTTTTGCTTTAAAAGAAGCATTTTCTTTATTCAATTCTTCAGCCCATTGTGCCAGTTCATCACATTCTGATTGACTCCCACATAAAGTCATAAAGAAGAGACCGATACTAAGTTAGTTAACATTCTACTTCGTTTACAATATTCAACATACACATCATCCAACACACAGATAACATAGTGACTAAAAGCTTATATGAATTTTGGGACCCTGTTCTTGCCATGGCCTTATTACAGGAACCTTGTTCTCGCCCCGGTCTTTTGACGCGGACCTTGTTATCGCCATGGTCTTTTTACGCGAACCTTGTTCTCGCCATGGTCTTCGCACACCATTTCTTGTTTGCGTTCATATCGCGTTCCTATGTATCTTGTTTAATTAACCACCTTCGTCCATCCCAAAATATTGTTAGCAAGCCAATGTTTCTGCAACATACCACACAAAAATAAATGACCCAAAAATTACTGCAACGGGTTGAGACCCTTTGAACTCTACGTCTAGACCTGTACATTACATGTAAGATGCATATGTTGACAAAAGCATACTACCATTATGAAGAAGCAACATTGATAATCCACAAGTCTTTTCCCTTGTACTTGACTTTTTACACCTGTATATTGTTCAACAGGAAAATAAATGGCATAAACAAAAAATTGAGAAATGACAACTATTTTTAGAGTTGATAACTTCATATGAAAAACAAGAAACCGTAGTAAAGAAAGATGATGGTAATAATAATGATAATAATAATAGCTTAAATGTTTCTTGTATATATGAACACTCTAACTAACCCTAGACAAGAAAACAAATAAGAGATTTAGAGTCAATATAGAAACATGAAAAGTCAAACAAACAAAGAGGTAATAATGAAAATGTACATGTACAGTTACTGTGGTTGAGAATTAAAAACAAACAAAAATGGGGCGTCAAAGGACCTTTAAACCACAACAAGATGTGTTCATCATGAATGAAGTGAACCCTATAATGCATCAATGAGAGGAAACGGCTGTGGTTTTGAATTTGAATTTTGAATTGTCGTGCAGACAAGGGGGAAACCTAAAATTGGTTTGTTAGACCATGCGCTAGTCAAAACTAGACACACTCGGACATCCTACGTCATGTGACGCCTAGTAAGCATTTTAACTTTTTGCTAAAGCCATGTGTAGTGGGAAAATGCCCCTTAAACGCAGCTCTCCTCTCTATCTCTTTCACAAAAGCCTCAAAATTCTAGCCGGCCTAGCGTTTCCTATATAAAGTTGCACCCAAAACGCGGGGGGGGGGGGGGGACCGTTTTAGGCTGAAAACGCCACACAAACCAGCCAACTGCGGATAAGAGTTTATGTGAAATGTCTATTTTGCATGTCTTATAAAGTATAGATTAGGGGTGTCAAATCCTGACACTACCCGACACGAAAAACTATAGGTTTTGGGTCGGTGACACGACTTGTTTTCTTAAACATGTCAACTTGAACCCGACACGTTTAAAAAACAGGTCAACCCGCACCCGTCTTGTTAAAAAGTGGATTGACTTGTTAACCCATTTAACAATTTTAGATAAGTTGATATTTTTATTTTAGAGATAAAATGTTTTAAATTTAAAAGTTAAACATTTAGTTTGTTAATGTTTCATATATCAATTGACTTTTAAAAGCAAAACTAATTTCTTTTTACACTACTTTTATCTACTTTTTACTTATAATATTTCTTTTTATCTACTTTTTACTTCTAATATTTCATTTTATTAGTTGTAATTGTATATTATCTGGTTATTTCATTTGTTTGTTCTTATGTTAAGCTAAATATGTGAACATAAGTTTGTTAATTGAGAACACGAGATAAATACACAAAAACAATTACATTTATCACAAATTATTAACAAGTTTTATATGAATAAGAATAATTAATTGTTTAATTTATTACTAAGTCGATAAATGGGTTGACCCGAAACACAACCCGAACACGACACAAATTTAAATGGGTTGACACGACTAAAAATACAGGTTGGGTTAGAGTTGAAGAATTTTAATACATTAACCCGAAACTTATCAATCCTTCAACGTGACGCGATTGACACCCAACCCAAGTATAGATATAGATAGAAAAAGAATTTCCTTCCCCAAAACAGAATATCAAGAAGGAGAGATCTGTCTGTCACCATCCTGGCAAATTAGAGGTTGAGCCATATAAATAACAAATATACATGTACAGGAAACTTATCGATGCCGGGAGGAGATCGGAAACGAATCAATGAAGCCTTAGATAATAATAAGCAGCAGCATTTAGACGACTCTCAGGGGGGTTTTGAATAATAAGGAGAAAGAGAAGCAGCTGTCTTTACCTTCCACCTCTACCGGCGGTGCCAAATCCTCCTTCCAACACGATCTTAATAACCCTTCTTCCTCCACCACCAATAACCACGCCGAGGATGGTTTGTTTATTCTTATGCTTTTTATCATTTATTCATACGTTTTTTTTTTATGTATTATATAGGCACGCATACCAACAACACACTAAATGTTATGGTAATGTCTTATTCCTTCATTTCGTGCGGGCTGTATAATGTCTACATACGAGCAACTTACATAACTTTACTTGAACTGACTGATGTGACAATGGTGTGTTGTGTCAAAAGTCATACGCGACGTATAATGTAAAGCTTTGCTTTTTTACGGCCTTTATGATGTGACAGTGGTGTGTTGTGTTAGAAGTCATATGGGCCATATGTTTGCTTTATGCGTATAGCGTGACATGTCCGTGGTTTTAAAAAGTCATATGTATGATATACATGGTAGTTTGCAGATTTGGGGTGGTTTATGTATAATGTATTGCATCACCCTACCTTTTGGAATGTAGTTTAAGATCGATGCTATACGTTCATAGTTGGTAATGAAATTAAGGACTAACACACAAATACTAATGATTTTGTTTTGTTATGACTTATGAAATAAATTAATCATCAGTTACGTGTAATTGTTTTTTTGAAGTCGTATAATTTGTAAGTTATGATTTGTTTGCAAGAAGTATGACCATGATGCGTGGGTTGTGTTGCAGAGGAATCTGAAACAGACAGCGAGGAGTCTGATGTTAGTGGTTCTGACGAGGACGATGATACTTCTTGGATTTCATGGTTTTGCAACTTGCGAGGAAATGAATTCTTTTGTGAAGTTGACGATGACTACATTCAAGATGATTTTAATCTCTGTGGACTAAGCAGCCAAGTTCCCTACTTTGATTATGCACTCGATCTTATTCTAGATGTTGAGTCTTCTCATGGTAAAGCTATTTGTACACCGTTATTTAACATTTCTTATTGTGGTCAATTGTTGGTTTCACTTATGTCTATACAAACAGCAGATATGCTTACTGAAGAACAGAATGAACTTGTTGAGTCAGCAGCAGAGATGTTGTATGGTTTGATACACGTTCGTTACATATTAACTACCAAGGGAATATCTGCAATGGTATAATAATTAATAACTGTTTGCCTTTTTCGTGTATCATGTTTTAAAAGTTCATTACTTTATTTAATTATGTTCTTGAAATTTTGTAGTTGGAGAAATACAAAAACTATGACTTTGGACGTTGTCCAAGAGTTTATTGCTGCGGCCAACCTTGTCTTCCTGTTGGTCAATCGGACATACCGCGATCTAGTACTGTGAAAATATACTGTCCTAAATGTGAGGACATCTACTACCCGCGATCCAAATACCAAGGCAGTATCCTTACCTTATATATCTATGTGCTTATTTAATAATATTAGTCGTATGCTGATAGTCAGTTTTCTATAATCTTTTCGTGACTTATAATGCGAGTGTGACTAGTGTTTACCTTCACTTGCAATAGATATTGATGGTGCTTATTTTGGAACCACTTTCCCTCACTTGTTCTTGATGACTTATGGCCACTTGAAGCCACAAAAAGCAACACAAACTTATGTCCCGAGAGTGTTTGGTTACAAGCTACATAAACCATGATCGTGGGGTTCTCCCGCAAACCGTCTTGCTTGACATCTTGGATATCTTATTGCCTCGTCTTAATGTCTACATAAACTTCAGGTTAGTTAAAGTGGTAGACATGTCCAGAAAAGGTGGAAACTTGATTATTTGTCAAGTAGTTGATCGTTTTCAACATATGATGTTAACATAGTAGTTGCAAGTCAACCTTTTTTTTATTTACTTTTTTAAGTTTATATGGAAATTCACTTGTAATTGTAGTAGTTAGTTTCTTTGCCTGACATGTTAACTTTTGGGAGTGTTGTTCAAATGACATGTTCAATGGCAACTGTGATATTTTGATTATCAAAAAGACATGATATTGCTTCTTGATGTATCGTTTATTGTCGTAATTGGTTTATGGTTTTTGATATTGTGGTTTCGATGAAGTAGTGGTCCTTTTGCGTATTAAACTTTTAGGGAGGCACCTGTGTTATGTAAAGTTTATATTTTATATACAACAGTGTTCTTGACTCATTAAAGTGAGTTTATTCATGTCAAAGGAAATGTCTTGCTGACTGTAAGTATAAATGTATGTTATTATGAATTTGTGATTATTAATAATACTGAAGAAAACGAAAGATTTAACTAGCTTCTTTTATATTATGGATATTGACTTGTTGAAAGCTGGAATGAAGTTACAGCTTGGATGACTTCTGGTTCACTTAGTTCTAGCTCGAAACAGGCAACTCACTAGTTATATGGGAACTTAATGTTTATTCTATTCTCGGTCTGTGTTGAACTCTTTCCATTCACAACTTCCAGTCGTATTCTAGTTTTGTTGTTACTAATATTTTTTTACCAAAAGAATTGAATTTTGATTTAAACTCTTTGGTAGGATCGCATTGTGTAGTTTCACACCCTAAATCTCTATAATGGGATTCGTATTTATAGTGTTTTTACCGATCTTTAGCAATGGATAGTACATTTTGAGAGCGAGTTGCCTATTAAATTAGCGATTCTTCGTGAAGATATGTGCCAGTAGAATGATTCGTATCTATTGTGTTTTTTTCAAATATTTAGCGATAGAAATATATTTTGAAAGCGGGTTGCTTATTAAACTGGCGAATCTTTGTGAAGACATGAGCCGATAGCAAGATTAACACAAATCTCCTTCGGCTGACTTGTATTCTTCATGATGTCCGGTATACAATAATGGTCCCTTGACTTGAGATTTTGCTAAATTTGGTTCTTTTGCTGATCACATAAGTTCTACCGACTCAGTTAATTTACTTTGGCTTGAATGATGCCATATTCTTCAACTGACTATGATTCTATGAAAGATTTTAAGTGACTCAAGGCTATACCTAGTGAAATCTGCCAAATGTTCATATGCAATTTAATTAGAAAATAATTATATTGACATATGACCAAAGTATGACAACAATCAATTTCTTGTCATCAACTTTACATACAAGGACTTGTACGCAATTTTGTCTCCCCAAATAATGTTTGTTGATGATAACAGTTGTTATTCATGTCCAATGAGAAGATCCGCCAACGACATATTTCCTACTCAAAGATACCCTTACATGTAAAATAAGATATATGTACAAACATCTACAACATGTAAAAGGAGATTTAAGCCAATGATGTCCGATCCAACTTGTCTGAGGTGGGAAGGTTTACTCACATTGGCAAAGTATAATGATAAAACGGATAATCAAGTTTGAAAATTGACGACTAACCAAAAAGTTTTTAATGAAAGATACATTCGGTATATAGCACGACCGGCTAGGTCAATCTGGTAGTATAGTGATAAAATGGATAATCAAGTTTGAAATTTGGCAATTGGCACCCTCTTAAAAACAAAACGTAAGAGCTTTAATATCACAAGATTTATCATGTGTAACATGCTCTTTGGACAAAGTGCTTACTTGTGGGCCCATACCCTCTTTGTGGTCCATTCCGATATTTCTTATCTTTTAGCTGACACTTCTTGTTGGTCTTTTACGATAGCCCGTGGTGTTGAATGAGTTCATTTGTTGCGATGGTGGTTGTGACGATTGTTGGGTTTATTGGGATGGTAGTTGTAATGAAAGGGTGTGGGCGAAAACGATGAAATTTCACCGGTTCATAACGCAAAATTTAAACACAGATTGGGAGAGACTTTGAATGTTGTAAGTAGTTTAATTGATAGATTTCTCATTGATTAGTTAGAGTTAAATGATATCAAACGTGCTTCCAGTTAAAAGGAAAGTTGAAAACTTATGGAATTGATAATGTGAAGGATTTGAGTTTGGTTGAAGACAATAAAACCGATGGAAATAACCGAGGTTTTGCGTTTTTTTGGAGTTCTTGTCTTGTTTAGATGCTATAGACGCATTTAAGCGTCTGCAAAAGAGAGATGTAACGTTTGTTGTCGATTGGCCCGTTGAGGTTTAGTTTGCAGATTCTTACATTGATCCTGGTGATGAGATTATTGGCCAGGTATATTGTGGGGTTCATCTTGACTTTAAACTTTTCTTACCTGGCCTGCTTGTTTGTTTTCACTGCTTTCCGTTTGTTGTTTTGGCTGTCATAATATTGTTTCTTCTGTTTCAATTGAGGATGCCATATTTTATAAACTGAAGATGTTGACCCTTGTTTTGACCTGGTTAAGACTGCTTATGTGGGCGGGCTTGCCCACTTCTTGGGATGCGGATCTGAGTGCGGATCTACTCAAGAAAAACGGGAACGTAGAAAAAATTGAACTTGCACGTAATTTTCCTGCAGCCCGAAGAAAAGATTATGGATTTATCACCTATGGAATGCCTGATGCAGCTTTAACATGTGCTAAAAGCATTAATAATGAAGAGTTCGGAGACTGAGAAAACAAAGTTCGTTTTTTTAGCACATTCATTCGTGTTCTTACGCTTAACTTTAACTGAACAAACGACCGCTTAAACGAACGTGTTTTCTTGTTTATGTTCGTTTGTTAAAAAAACGAAAGGTTCGTGTTCGTTTGTTAACATTCAACAGCTTATGAACATGAATGAACACCTACCAAAGGTAAACATTCCTAAAAGTGTAAAATATCATAGTCATTATATCCAATAGTTCAAAAGCAACCAAAGATATCCAAATAAAGGTTTTTCAAACACAAAATTCAAATTGATTTTAAATTAATGTTTGTAATAAATACATTTGAACCAGCATTATAATGAATGGAATATAAACGAACGGACATAAGCGAACGCAAAATGAACGAGCAAGTCGTACTCATGTCTGTTCGTTTAATTAAATGAACAAAAGGTTGTACTCATGTTGAACAAAAGCCGATGCGAGGACCTCCCGCCAAGAAGCTGAGCGGTTGCTTTGGCTCACCTCGGACCGCCTTAGAACGACACCCATTTTACCTAGACGATTGCTATCTGAGTCATGGGCCAACCCACCCTGATCTTCCTGGAGTATCCTCTCAGCCATCACCAATGAGAGCTTACACAGATGGTGGCGGTTATTCAACAAGGTATGAAAGACCGCCACCGAGTTAACGTGAAACTCTTCCTTGGGATTATGGTCCAGTTCCCGGGTCAAAATGCCCATATGCTGCACTTGTAAGTTACTGTGAAGATCATTTTATTATCAATTGGCATTTATATAAAAAACTTAAGGGTGACTTTCTGCCTCGGTATGCTGATGCTGAACTGCGTCAATCACGTCTCTGTGTGGACTACGAAATGGGAAGTGGATCACTATATCTTCACAATATGGAGATGCATATAGTGAGAGGTGTGGTCTAGTTTTCGAGTATAAGCCATGAACCAGTGTCCAGTGATCAATTCGGATGGTTTCAAGCTCACCTGTGACATATTATGTGATAATGTTGTTCATCAATTGGCAGACTTGGGAGATCAACCTTAGGGATATGGCAGGAGGAGCAGGAGCAGGAGTTCAATGTCTTGTCTGGTCAGGACTCTCATGGTGTTTATAGCAGCAGCCGTTATGGTGGCGATCACGTTTCTCGTGGCAGGACTTATTTGTCATTAATGTATTCTGGTGGGAGTTCAGGCGACAGGGGTTACTTGGGATCTTACTATTGAAGATGTTGCAGACAGAGCATCAAAACACATCTAATGCACAATACACCTACAAACACACTTATAACCACATAACCAGAAAGCCACTGATAAAACAAACACTGTGTGCCCAACAAAACACATCTAATGCATAATACAACTATATATATTAAACAAACAAGAGTCACAAGATCAAGAACCCTGTTCATCAACATGTTCCAAAACATTTCAATTACACGACAAAAAACATCAAGGTTCCAACTTTAAACCACTACCATACCAAATGAACACATCAAAACACAAACTTTAACCTCATGTTCAAGATTCTGGTGCAGCAACCATTCCCTTAACCTTCTTTTTCTCCCTCCTCTCCAAAACCGTCTCCGACAACGAATCCCACATCTTCTGCTGCGTTTCAAGTATCATCTCCGTCCGCTTCATCTCAGCTTTCATCCGCATCGACTCCAACTCCCTCGCCATATCCATCTTCATCCTCTCCATCTTCACAAACCCATCCCCTAATCTCTCTATCGCCAACACCATCTCATTCATCACATCCCCGTCACCGCCACCATTAATCCCATCACCGCCACCGTTAATCCCATCACTTTCAACTTTCATATACCCGTTTCTCGACCCGTATCGCCCGCTAATCGGCGGAGGCAAGTCATCAAACGATCTTTTATTATTCTTATTATTCGTTTCCCGACCCGCAACCACTCCTGAATTCGAAAACTTAATCAGGACACCGTTTCCTAAACCCAAACCCGCACCGAACCCAATCGAACCCGAACCCGAACCCTGGTACCGTCGATTTACCGGCAACGCAATCGCTTGTTTGATTCCATTCGGATACAAACAAAACCCATCATCATTCTCGTTCTCATTCTCATCACCATCATCATCATCCCGATTGATCCGATCAACAACCCGATCATTAACCGAAAGCCCTAACTCCATAGAATCCATTAAATTAAAGTGAACCCAAGCCGACGGGTTTCGGTGTCCTCTAGGGTTAGGGTTTCCAATCCGTTGAATCTCCGATCGATACCGTTTCCTAAGCTTCTCCATCTTATGCCTACACTGAATCGATGTCTTCGACGGTTGACCTGACGGCACCGGGCAGCGGTAAGCGACGCCGTCGGCGACTTCTTGCCAGTGGTTGGCGCGAAGGTTTCCACGGCAAAGAGAGTACCATTTATCACGGTACGATTCAATTAAAGCAACTGTCTCATCGTTGGACCAGCAAGGTGGAGGTAAACGGCGGGAGGATGATGGTTGGCCGGAGATTGAGAACGACGGTGATGGATCCATGGTGGTGATGAGGAGGCATAATAATAATATTATTAGGGTTAGGTGAGGAGATGATAAAGGTAAGGTGGAGGTGCGGCTGACCTGGGGTGAGGTGGCGGGGTAGGCTAACGTGCGCGGTGGGTAAAGTGCGCACAAGGACAAAATCAAGGAAAAGAAAGAAGTTGGGTTAGCGGCCACCGTCGGGTTATAAATGTGATTGGGCCGTTTGAGCACCGGCGCTAGCGGCCTGGTGGTTCGGGAGTTGTTGGGCGGCGGCTTTTCTTGTAGCCAGATTAGAGATTAATTAATTAATAAGTCAGGTTATAAAGAAATGTCATTTTATAACATGTGCGTGTAAATTATTATTACCTTTTTTTAAGTGCGTAATTTCCTTTTTTATTTTTTTTAATTTTTCACAAATCTTTTAAATGAGATATCGAGAAAACCTTCACCTACAGCCAACACATGTGAACATTTGTCTGAAGACATGACAATGCGGTAAGGTAAATCCGCTCAGTTCAATGATCGAACTAGCGATCATAGCCTATTTGTCTAGTCTCTCATCATCACAGGGTGCTGCCGAAACTAAATGGTGGAGGTAGAATTGAACCTGGGTCGCCTGAAACACCATATCTCGTCATTACCACTCCACTACCGACTGGCAAATGCGTAATTTCTTATGTTTGAGATCCCGTAACTTAAAATATTTTATATAATTGCTTTATTTTGGGCGTTCATAGAATGAGCCGAGCCCTTTATAACTTAAATCTTACATAAACGTATATAACTGAAACCATATTTTCTATTATAATCTTTAACTTAAGAAGGGAACAAACTGAATGTTAGCTTTGGCTGATAATACATGTTCTACACTGCCCTTTAAGACAATTTTTGTGTCTCTTTAAGACGAGCACTTATGTCTCTCTCGTGGTACAATAGCTGGAATAGCAGTCAGAGGCAAGCACCCTAATTTGAGCTAGTGTCGAGATTTTTGAGTGTACAATCTTTGTGTCTCCAATATGGTATTAAGTGTGCAATCGAAATTTACAATTGTTCATAATTGCTCTACGGTAACCAAGCTACAATAACCATGTTGCTACCCATTAACAGGAAACGCGTAGTATAAAGTGAACTCATTAGGAACTTCATGCTAGAAAGAGGTGCCATTAACTACTGTTTCAGTATCATACAACACTAAAAAAATTCATCAACACAACTTCCTTGTAAGGAAGTTCCTATCATCGTTACTACAAACCAAGCATATCAGCATCAAGTTACTGACACACCGTTAAAACTAAAGGTGGCTATCAAGCGGATCACAATGATACAAAACACAAAGTGTGTTAGGAACATTTTTAAACATGGTTTATCACTCTTAATTTTTTCATTTTAAAAAATGAAAAGGGCGATCAGTTTTCTAAATAAAATGTAACAAAAGAATTGCCATTTTCATAACACCACCCAAGTCTTCCATTTCAATTGCCATTTTCAATATGTATTATATTTCGGTTCTAAACATGTCACAAAATAAAAGGGCAAATTTCAAAAAATATTATCCAGATAAACATTTGTTATCGTCCAAACTACCCCTACCTTTATTGTCTAATAACTAATTAGTCGTAACTTCCTTGTGTTGTTAAATCATAAAACTAATCCAAATTCTCTAAAGCCTTGCCTCCATTGATGTTATCTTGCTCCTGAACTTGAACGACATTTTCGTCACTGAAATAAAACAACCACAAATTAGGGATTAAAAGTTGGAGTTCTTTAACAGATAATTAATTGTATTTCTAATAAATAATAACTATTTATGCTGTGGAACCATTATAAACGGTTTTATTCACTATTTAGACACTGCAAAATGATCATACATGCTAATTAACACATGCATGAGTAGTTGAAGGAGTTAAACCACACATAAATCATAATGATAAAAGATGAGAATAGCTTGCAAATTTTAATCCCCAACTAAACCCGTGTAAGACGACTGAATATTATTAAAGGTTAGGGCATGATACTTATAAACAAATCACATATTAGGATATTGATAGAGAAATAGTTCAATGCATTACACTAATATTATAGAGATTTAAGCGTTTGTAGTCAAAGATCATATCCTAGTAAGTTTTATAAAAAAACGTTATTTGTTTGTGATATTATTTATCAACTACTCTCAAATGCTCCCCTTAAAACAAAAAAAGGCAACTTGATACATATTATATTTTATGCATTGTTGGTTGTACTATGTGAATTTAATTACATAGTTAGCAATTAGTTACCATATCATATTTTGTACTTTCAAGAAAAGATGAAACAGATACAGCAGAAGATAGTTTTGACCGGTTTGTACATTATGCAAATAAAGATTACGCTCATATTAGTTACATACTATGAGATAGTTTTAACCAGTTGTGTGTATAAATAAAGGTTGTACGTTTAAATAGCATGATTTTTTTTGTTAAATTATAAGGTGAAAGATGATATAGGAGAAATGAATACTCTTATACCTTGTAATATACCTAGTAGCCATTAGCTACCGGGATAGTTGCATAGTGTCTATCGACCACCTCAAGCAACTTATTTGCTATGGCACTTGCATAAACCGATGACCCTTCACAAATCTGCATCAAAATAAACATTCATAATCATATTTAGATAATAATAATAATAATAACAATAACAATAATAAAGGTTCTATGAAATTTAAAGTTGTACCTTGGTATTAAACAAGTAACTATAGAAATCACCAATCAACCCACCAGCAACATGATGAAGATCCAACTGAAGTTCATCAAGAACTTTAGAAACAAGTAACAAACAATTAATTCTCTTTTGTTGAACCAACTTAATATTAACTTCATCGTTAATAATCCGAACATCAACTTCGGTGTTTTTAGATTTCCTTTGAAGCCAAGAACTCCTCAAGGCGGAAGTCGAGTTGCCATTATACCCTTGTCGATCACCATCACCACCATTCGGCCTCGTGTTAATGCTCTCGACATCCAATGTGGAGTCATCTTCCATTTTGTGCTTCTTCATCCTTCCTCGGTTACATCGTTTGCGTTCCACAAGGATTGTGAGCTCCTCCACTGTTCGTTTGAGCTCGTTTATGTATTCGATTGCATCTCCAACTACTGATGCTCGATCCGCCTTTTGTTCATGATCAAACCAAATTTGTAATTAGAAAAGGGCTCGTTTGTAAACGAGCCAAGCCAAACAGGGTTGGCTTGGCTCGTTTAATATAAACCCCAAATTTTAAATATATATAATCTTAATAACATTTAAAATTGTTAATAAAAACAAAAATAATACATATAATATTTTGAATCCACCTCTCAATCTTTGAAAATTTGAAAAAAATAAATAAATAATACCTATAATGTTATAAATTCTCTAATTTATAAATTTTGTTTTAGGTGAATGTTCTGTCTTTTTTATTTGAACATGTAAAAAAATAAAATAATTTTTTTAACAAGCTAGCTCGACCTTTTTACGAGCCGAGCTAAACTTTCCAGCGCGTTGAGTTTGAGATCAAGCACTGAATCCAATCTGGCTCGAGTAATTTACAACCCTAACCGAAACTAACCCGGGTAAAATCTTATCTTACCTTTGTGGGATTTGGGACCAAACTTTTCAAAGCATCAAATTTGTCATTCAATTGTTGTCTTCTATGTTTTTCAGTTGCAAAATGTTTTGTGTCTTTACCATCTCTACCTTTTCCAACTATTCCATTAATATCTCTACCAAATTTCAAAATCCCATCTCCTTCATGATACAACTGATGATCTCTCTCCACATCCATCTCTCCCAAAATTAACCCGCCGCTGGTCAAATTATACCCATTCGGTAGCGAATGAAGCAGTTCTCTAAAAAAAGGTGGCTGTGGAGGAAGGTTTAATGGTAGTAAAGGGTCGTACGACGTTTGATCCATGTTGTTCGGGTTTGAAAACGATATAGATGAGTTTGAGCATCTTGGTAATTGGAATAAGTTGAGGAGATCAGGTGGGGTTGGGTTAGGAGTGATTAAAGACATGTTTGGTAGACAATTGTTGTCGTTTTCGATTTGGATTTGGTTATGGGCATGAGTGCTCCAATTGAGATCATGCATGATTTGGTTATGGTGTTCCATTTCCATGTTCATGAGGTGGTAGTCAGTTGATGATTCAATAGATGTGAAATTTGGTGTTTGATGGAAAGTATGGAGGTGTGCTTGGGATAAATTGGTGTCGTCTTGATGATTTTCGATTAAGGATTCGAGATGGTTTGGATCGTAGCATGCGCTTCCTTCGTACATTTCTGGATTCACCAGCATGTTGTATGTTTGGTTTTGGAAATTTTGTTTTGAGAAAAGAGTAGAATTTGTTGAAGAAATGAGAGAGGAGTTAGGAAAGGAAGAATGAATAATGAATATGAAGTAGGTTGGGAGTAGGGGGATTGAAGCAAGAAAAGGGCAAGCAAGGAAGGGAAGTTTGTTACTAGGTGTTTCTAGTGGGACCCACTTGTTGTCTCTTTCTCTAACAATATACCATACTCTCACTACAACTATATATACACACACATTGTATGTAGAGGCGCGTGTAACTCAACTAAGGATCTAGCTCGATTTTGAAGTTAAACGAGATTAAGATTGAGCCAACGAGCCAAGCCTAGGTCGATTTTGGCTCGGTTACATAAATGTGTCAACTCAGTTCAGGATGTTACAAATCAAGTTTTTTTAGCTAGTTTTATTCGAGCTTTTATCGAGCGAGCCACGGGCCCGAGCCTCGAGCATTTTGAACAGCCCTAGCTAGGTTTTGTAGATTTCATATGATTTGTATGTAAAATTTTGTTTTCAGACTAAAGTATTTTATGTACAACTAAATCAATAATCGGATAAAACGAAAGGGTAATATTTCAAATGACGGAAAACTCTTTTATTTGAAATTCAAAGTGTTCCCTTTATTTATTGAAATCAAGCCTGAAAATTCAATTATAAATGTATTTAAGTTGGGTGATATTGGTCGCAACGTTTGGTCATATGGGGTAAAAAAAGCCAAAATAAGTGATTTTAGCTCTTTTAAAAAGAAAATTGATTCTTGAATCTCTTTCACGCTCATGTCACGTCGAGATACAAACTTATGACAGTTATGGTGCAATCACTACATATTCAACAGTAGGAAAGAACCTCTCAAACTCAATTCGGCACAAAATTATGTTACTATCGAAGTTTTAAGATTCAATTGGTATACAAGATGCTATTGCATCTCACTTAATACGAAGTTCATTTGTAAAGAAACATAGAACTACTCCCCTTAAAGGTTCCTAGATCCAATGAGTCCATATGATATGATAGACCATAACTGATTATAATAGCATGGTACCAATGAAAGATAAACTTATACGGAGTTGATTAGGAATTGGACATACCTATGAGATTTAAATTGTACATCCTTATATAATCAACAAAGCTTTAGAACTTGTGGTAAAAACGTACGTAATCTCAACACTTTTATCGGATAATTAAGAGAGATTAGAAAACAATAATGCTTTATGTTCTGAATTATATGTGTACCCAAAACCTATCAACAGAAATTCTTTCGTATGGGTTAGGTTTAAGCATATCTAGGCTTGAAATGTTTGAGAGAATAATTGGTCTAAAATATCCATTAAAACTATTAATGGATTTTAGCATCAACTTTTGCTCAAAATAATGAACTTGAGTCATAAATCTAATAACAAACATTCCAAGCAGTTTGTTGTAGTTTGATTGTATAGGTTGGTTTGTTTTTGGAGAGGTATAATAGAAAGCGGATTGTAATTTTCAGTTTCAAGGAAAACAAGACCAAACCGTCGGTTATTAATTTAGGTTGGTTATTTTCTACTTGATTTTTCGGGTATTCCTTAATCGGGTTTTTTGCTCACCTGTATTAGAAACCGTTGCAAACTACAAAAGAATTTTTTGAAAATATTATCAGTTTAATATTTTCACCATTGGAATAATTTTGGTACTTTTAGAAGTATCCCTAATACCATTAGTGGGCATTATTCTTAAACGTATATCATTCTCCTAATGATTTTGAGGGTTTTATGGGTAAAAGTAAATAGCGTGCTTCGTAGAGATTGATACCACGAGATATAGATAATAAATTATAATTAGCACAAGGTGAAGATGTTATTAAGCATTAGACGTCCACTAGAAAACAAAGGAGTAATACGGAAGGTTAAATTGTCAAGATGGTTACAAACGGAAATTGTCAGGTAAACAGTTGTTGGAATCGTCTCATTTGTGCCATATAACTGAGTTATTTCCGAGGAATCACCGACGGTCTACTTGACTACTTTACCTATGCATCCACCAACAACTTTTTGTGAGGTACGTAGTACAATGCATGGTTTCTGATGGATTACTAGCGGAAGAACGACAAACGTGTTGCCAATAGATTATAGATTGGCAAGAGTTATGTTGAAGTTGTACCCTTAGATATAAATGTTAGACATCACTCACACGGATGTTGATTAGCAATGATTTTTAAGAAATAATTCAATTATATTTCACAAATTTTTTATAGGCCTTTTATATTTGGGTGTTTTTATCATAAAATAATATCTGAGTTTGGGTTTTATTTTTCTTTTAAACAAGAGTACAAGACCTTCAACTTATTTGAAAAAAAAAAGTAATGGTTTTGAATTATAAAAAACGATGGATATAGGTGGAATCACACAAATTGCAATTGTTCCAAAAAGTATGTTAGTTGGAGAGGTGCAAATTACAATTTTGTAAGTGTAATTTCATGCAGACTGACCCACCCCAACTACCACCTTCATCAACTTTCAACATTTTCAACAAAAAAGCTAAATTAGAAATGGAAGAAGATATAACATCCTTATATAAGTATTTTAAGTCTTTTAGATGATTAAAATCAACAAATTAACATAATACAAATAAATATAATTAATTTTATTTGTATCAAATCTAAATAGAAGAAGATGCATGTTACTGAATGTTTATGAATAATCCTTGAATATTCATTACTCAAATGACATTTGGTTCGGGTTATAATTAATTATGATCGATCATAATCATCTGCTGGTTTTTTGTGATTCGGTTTGTTAGAGCTCCATGAAACAATGGGCAAACTGTGTTTTGCGATTGTCAGGGATTTGTGGATGGTGACCTGATAATGAAGATGAAGAATGGATCTTAGATTTCAAGATTGTTGTTTCTGACACAAAATCTACTTATCAATAATCGTTGTGTTTAGTTAATTATCGTATGCTTAGGGTGTTGTTATACATCGGAAGATCAATAGCTCCACAGTTTCATTAGACAAGATATCTTACTCACACTTAATACAACTTGTGTGTTTTTAGTTCACAATATGGGATTCATTGTTTTTTTTTTATCTTTAGTTGTTTAATGGATCAAGTTCATAGTTTATGTTCATTGTGTTTTAGCTTATAGCCATGGTGTTTGAGTTCTTTAATGTTATATATGTGTTATTTTATTTTGTTATGTGTTTTAGATTTTTAGTTTATGTTCACTTATATTTTTCTGCGATTTACTTGTTTTACTTCATATAAATCATGGAACAAGTTCATAGTTTATGATCACTGTGTGTGTTTTAATTTATGGTGTTTTAGTTTGTACTTGGTTGTTCACCATGTTTAAGTTCTTTTTGTGTTTTGAATTTTGATATTTAAGGGGTGATTCATGAGTGAAAATCAACATATTGTATTTTAATTCATGATGTGTGTGACAATACGGCGATGCTATATATGGACATTTTTTGCGTATTCTGTTTTCTTTATTTTAATTTGCTTTGCCATGTTAATACCGCACTACTTTAATTTTGACTCGTATATTTGTTGTTGTTGCTGTTGTTTTTCTCTTTTTTTTAAAGAATATTATAACATCCTTCTCATTGAAAAAAAAATTGTATTTGTAATAACTAATAAAGCAATTTTAAATGGCAAGGTCGTTTATCAAAGTTAGCTGAAAAGGTGGTATAATTAAAATGTTGCTAATGGCCCAACAGAAGCAGATGTAATCAAGCTGGAACCTGAATATAAAATTCAGATCACGAAAAGTTGATGTCTTGATTTTATATTCCTACTCCTTTGCAATTTTTTCTTTTTATCCTGAACTCTTCTCCATGGATTATCCAAACATAAAAAGAATATAAAATCATCTATAATATATATAAACGAAAACATAAAAATCCTACGTGTCGCGATGTGGTCGCTCCATACTTTTTTTGGAGTCACTAGATTTGCTTGATTTTTAAACTGAGGCTTCTCATGCATTTGACCCGAATTCATGGGCAAGGGTCTTACCAAACCCAGATATTCCTTAAACGAGTTATAACATCTCATTAAATTAAAAATTATTCTCACCAAATTATTGATGTAAAAATCCTATAAAATAGGATACTAAAAATTAATATCTTATTTATTTTAAAAAAGATATATATATATATATATATATATATTATTTAAATTAAAAAACCAATTTTATAGTAAAAAATAAAAATAAACGTGTCTTGGGTCTCATCAAACCATAAGTATATTATTAACTTTCATAAATATTATTTATAATTAACTTATTGTAAAGAAAATAAACGGGTCTTGGGTCTTATCAAAACCATATAACTTTTAAATCGGGTTATAACATCTCATTTATTTGTGAAACAATTTATTACCAAACAATAAGTATATTATTAACTTTCATACAATAAAAAAATATAAATTCAAAAATAAATAAATATTACAACAAATAATATAGAACAACTCCCGTAATACGGGGGATAAAAACTAGTAGATATATATATGTTATTTCAAAAGTTAATGAAAGAAAATGTCAATTTTAATAATATAAACTATGAACCTTAGATGATGACCGATAATAATTTGTATAGAGTATAGACAATTAAGTCCATTAATTGTTAAGGGTAAATTACGTTTTTGGTTCATGTAGTTTGAACTGTTTAACCTTTTTTGGTTATAATTTATTAACACGTCATTGTTTGAGGTTAGAATTCTATAGCACTTTCAGAATCTGATGTTTAACTCATTGATTTAATTAGTTAAATAGGACACTTCGATTATTCTGTCATAAAGACTTCTTTTTTTTTTTTTGTTTGAGAAAATATTGATCCTTTTATATATAACACAAACCAAACTACATCTGGATAATGGGTAAGTGAGCAACAAGCTGCGTCGCTATCCCCTTTTGAATCGCAAAGCCTATTCTACTAAATATAAATCCTTGATTCCTCGGGCTCTGCGAGTCACTGTGGCCCACCTTCTGCACCCGCTCCAATAAGCGAACCGCCTCGGGAGCTAGGGATCCAAAAGTGTCGAAGGCAAATGGACTGAACACGTGCTGATTCTCCAAACACGATGTCTCATGCTTAGCAACCTTCCTAGACTCCACTCTCAAAACCGCATGTCCCGGTACGAAGCCACTGTCTCTCAGCCCCACCAACGGGGACACCTCAGTGAGGTCAACACACGCATGCTTACCCCCTGCCCAGCCAAACACAAGAACATCCGCAGGACGCAGGGTAGATATAATGTTAACATAATATATAACAATTATAATTATTCGTTTACTATCTATTAACATAATATATAACAATATAATATTAATTAACAATTATCATAGTTTTTATCAACTGATAAAAGGGAAATGGGATACAAAAAAAAAGAGAGAACTTAAAAGAATTATGAATGGGGATTAACGGAGAAGTATGATCCTGTTAATTAATTTGACTAGATCTGTTGAATATGTAACTTTAATGACTTAAATTATTAAAGGTTGGTCGATTGAACTAAAACAATTAAAATCAACAAATCGTATGGACCAAAACTAGAGCTCTCTCAATCTAGAATTATAGATATATGTTAACAGTTTTCGAATAAAGATTTTAATAATATAAACTATATTAACCTTGCATGACTTATAATACTTTGTATTGATAACTTGGCCTATTTAGTTAAGGATAAATATATTCCAGGAGAAAAATAACCCTATCTACCCAAGTTTCATCTGCGAAGAAAAAACTCAAGTTCTATTTCTATATTGGTTACAATATAAAAAAAATAAAAAACAATAGAGTTGGTGTTTTGAGGAGGAAAAAAATAACTACTGGAATTGTTAAATTCAATTTAATGTAAGAGAGTTCCATTTTAAGACAAAACTATCCTATATTATCTATTAGTTTGAGGCCCGTGTATTACACGAGTAATTGTTGAAAAATTTTAAACTTTGACCATTAAGCGAAATACATTCAAGAAATTGATTATATATTGTTAATACAATTACAATTAAATTAAAATTACATAAATTACATAACTAAAATTACACAAATATGTTACAAATAGGTAAAAACTTTCTTTTACACTACATTTGTGATTGTATTAGCAGGTATACATTGTTTATCAAAAATCAAAATCTTTAGTCCATGTCTGCTTGTAACTATTAATAAAGTAACATATAGGCCTGCTTATAACTCTTGATATAACCATATATAGTTGTCCGTGTGACAAAAAAGGTTCTCCTAGAACATACCAACTTTAGATAAATGATAATATATATCTATGATACTAATAAAAAAAATATTCATACACATAAAATATCATGTCATTTGAGAATATCTGCTCATGTTTATAAAAAAAACATGATTATCTCAAAAACTATATATCTGATCTTTGATAATATAATCATCCTTAGAATCTTTACGATTTAAAATTGATTGATCATGATAAATTTGTTGTTATTAATATTCTGTGTATAACAAATGTTTTAATTAATTTTATATTTTACAATTAAAAATTAATTAATCAAGCAAAATAAAAAACCGAAAATTTAAATATAACAAAATGATTTGTTTGTTTCATATTAATGTAATTGTCAGGAAAATGAAAAATATACACTAACATTAAAACCATGTTTAAATAATAGTAATTATTCTGAGTTAGAAAAATATTATAAGATTTAAAGTTACATAAAGTGAATGTAGTGATTCTTATATATAATCGTTGAAAGTAGGGCTGTCACTTTTACCCGTAACATGAAACCCAACCCAAGAAAACCCGTATCTGAACCCAAACTAACCTGACCCGAGAAACTCGAACCCAAGAAAAAACTAACCAGAACCTGAACCGAAGTAATTCGGGTTGGTTCTTGGGTCCGAATTCTAGGTTTCGGGTCGACCTAAAAACTTTTAGTCTTAAAATCATATGTATTTTTTGGTATTAAAGGCTAAGCTTTAGCCGCTGGCGTTATCAGGATTTAGTCCAAGTTGATTGTTCTCATTCCACATATTATGAATCAAATGTTTATTGTTTATTATTTTGAATATGAACCATAATAAACACTTATGACTAATCGTCTATTGTCATTCCATATGGAGAATACTTATTATATGTAGTAACGAATTTAGTTGGAATAAACCTATAATTTTAATGTCATATATTGAAATGACTTAAAAGATAAGAACCATATATGAAAATTGGTTAAAAAAATGTGAGGAGGGCTATAGTATTGACAAGTGACAAAAGTGGTAGGCTTTTATTAGAAGAGATAGATGATTGTAATACACTTTTCATAAAATCTTGAGAAAATTCTTAAACTAGCCCTTTTTTAAAGAAGGAAATTAAAAATAGCCAACTTTTATTTATAATCCCAAAATAGTCCTCCAAATCTCGTTTGGGACGACACATTGGGAATCGTTCCGATGAGATTCAAAATGATTTGAATCTTCTCAGCTTGGTCCAAATTTTAGGTAATCTTGTTTTCCACGGTCAAATTTTAGGAAATCTCGTCTGCTTCGTCCATATTTAAGGGGAAAAAAAGTTTTGTCATTTTCTTTTACATTATTTCTCTATCTTCTCAATTCTTCTTTATCATCTTACTTCATCCTTCATCAACATCATCTTCCTTAGAAAAAACCTCCAAACATGCAAACCGATTTTGGCTTCGGTGACGTTTGAACCGTTTTTGACGAGCATAAATCGAAGCCAATAGAAGGATTTATCGGGCTTTGATTTGTACTCACCGGAAACGGTTCAAACGTCGCCAAAGCCCAATCCGGTGTACATGGTTGGAGGTTTTTTTTAAGGAAGATGATGCAAATGATGAATGAAGGAAGATGAAGAAAATGATAAAGAGAAATTTGGTAGAGAGAGGTGAGAAGAGAGAGAAATAATGTTAAAAGAAAAGTACAAAACTTTTTTTCTTAAAAATAGACGAAGCAGACGTGATTTCCTAATATTTGGCCGTGGAAGATGAAATAAAATTTGGATTGAGCTGACGAGATTCAAATCATTTTAAATCTCATCGGATTGATTCCCAATGTGTCGCTCCATACGAAATTTAGAGGGCTATTTTGGGTTTTTAAACAAAAGTTAGGCTATTTTTAATTTTTCACCCTTAAAAAGGGCTGGTTCGGGAATTCTCCCTGAAACCTTAGATCCGTGCATTATTTCATTCTTCTTCATATATTTTGTAAAGCTTCATAACCATATATATTCTGTAAAGCACGTGAAGAGGAAAAACCTAACTCTTAAAACACAACTTATATCGACCATTGTTCTTTTCCTTGGTCAACAAAGGGTATATACTATATATATTTTTTTACCGGCAAAAACAAACATTCTTTAAATTAAAGGATGTATGTTATAAGGTTAATATTGTATATTAAAACTTTATAAGTTAATATTATAAAACGTGTTTGTAGTACGTAGTTGTTTTCGATCATCTACGAGGAGTTCTTATGGTGAGAAAGCTAATGTACTACACGCAATCTATGGACAAAAACATATAGTCTCCCCATCTCTCTTAATTCGTTTGTAACAATGTTAATTTGCGTATTAAATTATCCAATCAATCAATGACTATTCTTACAAGCAAGTCCACTTGTATATTTGCATTTCGCAACCTTTGCTCATCTATTATCAATTCGTGTTCTGTCCCATGTAGGGATAACTCGGCCTACCCAAATATTTAAAAAACGCTCTGGTGAATTTGTCAGTCCTACATCTTGTCTCTGTGGACCGAGAAGAGGAGGGTGAGGATTTTTTAAATGTAGCCCATCCAATTCAAAATAATATTTTGAATTAAGATTCAAATCAATATTGAATAATCTTTTACAAATTTAAGTTGAGGACTTTTTTTTTCTTTTTAGAGTTATGATATTTCAAAAGGTAATTATCAAAGGGCTTTTGACCTACTGACTAGCGTTATCAAAGAGTTAAATAACACTTTGTCTTTTTCAAGGGATGGATTTCCGTGGTTGTAAAACAGTGTTATTTAGGAATATCGTTAAGCATGTGAGTTGCCGTTAATAAAAATCAAAAGGTAATCAATCCCTTCACAGTATATGTTAAATTGTGTTCTTAACAAGGCAATACGAAGTATATACTTCTAGAAAGCACGATAACTGGCCAAAATCGAAAGTGCAGTGCTATTAGGACTTGTGACTTATGCAATAAAAGTTATACACTTTGCATTTATGAACGTTACTTGCATTTTCTTTTTCTATATATATCTATAACAAATGCAGGAAGTAGTTTTACGTATATATGATGGTAATAAATATATAGTTGGAGGTTTCTTTGGTGAAAGTGGGGTTGTCGGAGAGTTTGCAACAATGTAGTGAGGTTTCTAGGCATCAAATTAGATGGTTTCTAGGAGGCAACAAAATCATGTCATCCTTTCTATCATTAAAAAATGTCAATTATGTTATTGTCATGTGATATGATCAAAATTATTTCCATCTATGATGTGATGTAGTTGTTTAAATGGTATATGTTTTTACTTCTTGTTAAGGTTTTGCTATGTAGCTTGGATGTAGTTAGAAATGCTCTGTTATGTGTATGTGACTAATTTCATCGGTTGGATATAGGGTGTTTATGGAATCAAATTCGGATTATTCCAAACGAGTTTTTTATTAGAATGCCGAGTTTATTGTATGTTAGATCACCACACTCTTTAATTTTAGAAATGCTCAAATTCAGATTATTCCAAACTATGTTGTCTTAACTGGGCTCACGTTGGTTTTCAGAGTTTGGTTTGAGCGTTCTTTCGGAAACCCAAGTCTCCCACCACTAGGCCACAAGTGAAGGATTATTATTCCAAACGAGTTATCTGAATTAATTTGAAACTTTTTAAATTTAATTCAAATTTGAATAATATTTGCAAAACCTTATTCTAGTAAGGTTTTTTGAATTCGAGTCTAATCGAATAAGCATACTACTTTTTGTATGTGAGGTGTGCTCAATTTTGTTGATTTCATCCAAAATGTTCTTATATCTTTTCATATGTTGTGTTTTACATTTGAACCCTTCAAGTTCCCAAAAAATTTTCATTTTCATCCAATGCGTTAACTCCATTATTTTTTTAATATTAAGTCATTGACATTTTGTTGGTTTACCTTAAGGCTTGTTATTGTGGATAAGCTTCAAACCTCAAGTTAAAATACTATGTTACTGTCATGTAGATAGTAAGACTTTAACTAATGTTGTGTTGTGGTTTAAAGTCATATTACCACGCTAAAGCCCCATCATTTCCTTATTAAAAATGCGTTACCAATTCCCCCATGTTGAAGCCTCACAACAACAATTTTAATGATAAAAATATAAAAATTAATGAGACAAATGGGTCCCGCCCAATGTTTAAAACCCGGTTTTAACTTGTATCACGTTGGATTTATAAGTGGTATAACTGGTTGTACCGAGGTTTGAACCAGGTTGACCAGTTTATCCGATAATTCAATATAAGTATTACTTTAACTCAAAATATATTCGTAAAGTATATAATTGAATAATAAAAATAATCTAAAAGTCAATTCATAATCAATAAATAATCACAAGATGCTTGATGACAGATTTTGAGAGAAGGAACCTCTTAATCATAGGTTGAGAGACAACAAGAAGGATCAATCGCATGTATGGGAAAGGTCATTTCACGTTCACGCCATGTTATAAGTTTTAATGTTCAAATTAATGGTTTTTAACGAAAAAAAAAGTCTTGGTCTAAAACTGGTTTGCCGGTTTAAACTGGTATTTCATGAAAAACTGTGGTTCGATGATCAAACCAACCGCCCAAATTACCCAGCTCAAAATTACCGAATCCTTATCCGAAATCCGGTTTACCGGCCGGTATGTGACGGTTTTTAAATTATTGGCCCCACCTAAATGCCCATTTTATACTATTTAAGAACAATTAAATTAAATAAATATTCATATTAACAAACTAAATGAATTATCTCTAAATGGTCTCATCCCACCTTCACCGCACACCGGCGACCAACACTTTAGCGAGTGTATTTCTAATTTGTGCATTGATGTTTCCGATTATATTTAACTAGTTTTTTACCGGGCGCAACGTTGGGATTTGTTTATGTACTTGTCGCGTTGCGATGACGCACTAATATGGATTTAGTTGATATGAGTTAAGTTCGTTAAAATACTGACACTAAATTAAAAAAAAAATTGTTCGTTAACACAGAAAACATTAACAATGCTCATATAACTAAAATTCAACATATTAAAATGTTCACAACGGTTTACTGATTTTCTTGCACGCGTTGCACGGAAAAGTGTCGATAAAACCCGGGCATTGTGGCGAAGAGTCAATGCGAATTTGGTTGGTATTGAAAATAAAAACCTAAAAAATAAATTTGTCATATTAACATATTGAAAATAAAAACCAAAAGTGTCAACACTCGTGGAGCGTATTATAAAAATTTAACACATTAAAAACAATATTGTTAGACCTGTAAAACCAAGGCGTTGGTTAAGCACTAGCGTTGCGGTGACGAGTCGACGCATATTAGTTCGGTATCGATTATGTTCCTAACAGTACCAGAATTAAAAAATAATAATAATAAATCCGTTGAATTAACACATATATAAATAAAATATTTAAGACGAAATTTATTCGGTCGGTAGAACCCCGGGTTGGTGTAACGAGAGTGTTATCGGTAAACCCACGCGTTGGTAAAATTCGGGCGTTGTAGGTCTTGAACATTGTGACGGTGGGTTGACGTGAATTCGGTCGATTCCGGTTATGTACGTTGCAGTACCGGAATTAAAACCAAAATAATAATTAAAACAACATAAAAGATGACATGACCTAATGATAACATGACACTTGGTCCAATGGGTTCCAAGCGGCACCAAAGTTTTTATTTATTGTATAACCAGTGTTTTATCCGGTGCGTTGCGTCGGACGGGTCGGTAAAAGCCAGACAGTGGTAAAACCTAAGCATTGTTGGTTTCAAGTATTGAGGTGCTAAGTTGACGCGACTTCGGTCGGTTTCGTTTACCTACTATATTGTACCGAAACTAAAACAAAAAAATTATAAAAACTAAGGTGGACCAGTGGGGTAACGTCGATTGGTAAAACTCGAGCATTGGTAAAACCCGAATGTTGTCATCCTCGGCGTTGAGGCGATGAGTATATGCAAATTCGGTTAGTTTCTATCTCATTCGTTACGATATCGAAAATGGAAAAAAAAATCGACATTCGACGACTTTTCTTACGTTTGTTACGATTGTGGAACTAAAACAAAACACGCTGAGTCAACGAGAATTCGGTCGGCAATCCGTCACATTCGATACGGTACTGGAAATAAAACAGAAAAATGTTTTGCACCAATAAGATGCCGCCAAGTGGCCCAACGGGTACTTGCGATACTAAGTCTCTTATTTATATTAAAATATTTAAACAAAAAACACGAATAAAAAAATTTAAACAAAACCACTAAAAAGAAAAAAAAGGATTAAGAAATTTTGTCTAATGAGACTTGAACTTGCATTTAAAGTTTCTTCTAACTTCCCAAACACTAACAAATTAAGCAACAACCAACTCACTAAGATATCACAATTGATTATACATCAAAATGATTTACACAAATACAAAACAAAACTAATGAAATATTCAAAAAAAACATTTGTGGCACCAAACTTCTTAATTATAGTATATAAATAACTAGAAAGTCGACACATTCCTTCTTGTGGTTCCGTAGGGCACTCCGTCCACCGGTAATCACTACCTGCATCCTTCGCGAGCACCCTTAAAGCCGTTGCCGCTGTTACTCATGGCGGGAAAATAGATGAGAATGTTAAACTGAGAAAATGACGGACAATAAGTCCGTGTGTAGTTTTTATAGGAGGAGGATAGATGACAGCCTGTATGCAGGCTGTATATCCAGCTTGCATTTTATTTTTCTTTTATTTCCGATATATCCATGTCCAAAATATGCAATTCTGAACCCCCTACTTCACCCGACCCGACTCAAGTCTCGCTCTTATAATTCTGATGATTCTTTAATCATTACTTCTCATAATAAAATAATAATTCATGTTATTTACGTGATCGGCTCGACTCTGTTTTAACCGAGTTAAAAATTAACACATAATCGTACAAATCCGATTATAAAATACGATAATTGGCATCCGAACCAGCCGCGATAGCATTGTATAAACGTTTATAACTTGTTGCGATTTCCGAAGGATATATTCTCCCCCCTCCTTTGCTTCTCCATATAACTTATATGTCTGTATAACTTATACGCTGCGTAATAGTTATACGCATAAGAGACTTATGCGCTAGTCCTACATATACGTTGAACATTCATCCACACTGAACATACATATACGCTACATGTACATACACGTTACAGATATATATACAGTCATATATACCTATACGTTACATACTTATACGGTTGTATGCACTTATACGCCCTAACGTGCATACCAGCTTTCTATTTCGCGTTTTTAAGGTTTTTCTTCGATTGTGGCACCGTCAGTTGTCGTTAACCACTATGGTTGGCCGGATTTTATGACATGGGTAGCTTCATGGTGTCCAGATCTGAGCCAAGGTGGCCCTTAAGCTCGTTTTTGGTTGATTAAACACCCGAAATAAGCTAAATCAGATTCAAACGACTCATTCGGCATCCAGAGGCTGCAATGTCGGGTTCCAAAACGTTGTGTCAACTGAGATTAATGATTTCTTACCTTCAGATGGTTTTGGATCGTTGAATAGAATAGAATAGAGAGTGTATGGCTTAAGTGTGTTTTTTATGGGGGAGGCTAAGGTATAGAATGATAGAGATGGAAATGATTTAGGGTTTAGGGGGTATTTATACTCCCTAAGCCCATGAACCTTAGCCCCATCTTCATCTTAAGTCTATAATTAATTTCCATCTGTTTTAGCCTACCATTCTATCATCTTTATTATTATATTATTATTTTTCTAATAACTCAAATTAATTCTTCCAACGTAAATAATATATTAATATTATTCATAAAAATTTTGGGATGTTACAACAGATATGCCAGACAGCTACAGTGGGGGAATGTAATATGTTGCTAGTTCTTATGTATGCGTCCCCATGGGCATTTGTAAATCTGATAGTGAAAAAATCTGATCATCATTCCCATCATCTAAGGCATTTTGTTTTTAACCACCAGTTGCATTCATTTCTTTGTTATCCCCATCTGCTACACCCTTAATGTCTGCAATTACACCCGTTGTATGCATTTCTTTGTTATCTCCACCGGTTATGCCCACATTTTCATCCATTTGTTCTCCACCACTAGCTACCTCCATGTTTTTGTCTGTATCACCTCTATCATCCCTATTTGCAATTGTTATTTTTATAATTTTTTGTTTAAAAAAATTTGATCACAATAAAAAAAGAGTGGGGGTGAGCGTAACAGGTAAAGATTTTTACACACTACCTCCTTGTTCTCCACCATCAACTACCTCAATTTGTTTGTCTCAAGCACCTCCTTGTTCTCCACCACCAGCTACATCCATTTCTACAAATGTAGTGTTTTCCTCATATTCGACATCATATCCATCATCATTATTTCCAGTATCATCATATCCAGTATTATCATTTCCATCATCATCATTTCCAGTATCATCCCCACCATCTTAATTTCCAGTATCATCCTCATCATCATCATTCCCATCATCTTCATTTGCAGTATCATCATATCTTTATTTCCAGTATCATCCCCATCATCATTATTCCCATCATCTTCATTTCCAGTATGATCAACTATAATAGAAGAATCATCATTTTTTATTAGTATAAATATGTTGGTTACATAACAAAATTTTTTTACCTGCTTGAACATTTTCTAAAGGAGGTCCATTATTACATATATATTTCTCCATTTTACTAAGAGTATATGTTGTTATGCAGGAGATTGCAGGTGTTATGGGTGGAGGCCCAAATGCACCATAAATTTTTTGATACTCATGTGTGTAAAGTAGTACAAGCAAGGTGATAGGACCGTTGTATTGTGTCACACCCCGACCAAAGGCGGCGGAACATGCCGGGGTGCAACGATTGTTCATAAGCGCATGACACCATTTAAAGCGACAATATTTAACAAACTCATTTTATTTCACAACATCGAAAATGTCACATAACAAAATATTCATAAGTCAAATCCAACAACATATAGCAAATCAAATATTGTTCATTTTTGCTAAACTGTAGATGCAAACATGTAACATTTCATAAAATAAAGTTAGTCAACACAAAGGTTGGTGAGGAATTCATAAGTTTGAATATATAAGTATATAGTAAGTAAATGCCACAAAACTTGTATACGAACAATAAATAAAAGTAATGATTTGGATAAAATCGCTAATAGAATTACGTTAGTGACACCTAACAATAAGGGGATGCCAAATAGTCTAGGTTTTATAGTTATCGTTAATTGTATTACGTTAACGACACATTGCTATAAGGGGATGCCAAATAGTTTACGATTTTATAGATCAACCAACCAAAAGCGATAAGCACATAGACATATAATCATAGAGCACCAAATCGAGCAATTATTAAGTAAGGTATACAAATAACGTTTGTGGTTTAAGATCCAAGTATAGAATATTTAGTTTAGATAAGATGAAATGTCACCCCCAAAACAAAAGATAGATAACGGGGGATGAATGTACTCACGTTCAAGTAATAAACTTGTTAATTGGGATTTCAAGGTATGAGTCAAAGTTTCTCTCTTCAACATGTTTTGTTTTAGCTTTCTTAAATAATAATAATAATAATAATAATTGGTCAGCTGTAAAGACTTATGTCTATCGATGGAAAGCCTCATGTTCAATTTTTGAACATTGAGTTAATTTAAAAAAGTTGTGTAGGTAAGATATAATAATAATAATAATAATAATAATAATAATAATAATAATAATTTAATATATCAGATTAAGGTGTAATCTTGATGCAAATCAAATCAGATAAGTAAATTAATCTGGTTTACTTTATTGCCGGCAAGACATAACATTAATGGATATGCAATTATGATAAATTAATTATATTAAATTAAGTTTTAATTGTTTTGGTTCTAAATGGAAATGTTGTTGGTGAAATTAATGATTAGAAATAAAACAATATATAGTATCATCAACAAATAATATAGCGTTAGGAAAGACAAACATTTCATTTTTAATGTTTCTGCATAAATAGAATTCAATCATTTAAAACGATTAGTAGGAGACCCGTGCGATGCGGCGGGAGTTGATACCGTTTAACATTCAATTGATGCTATACTGTCATAAAATAAAATGCATATATACTACTTCCAACATCTTACATTGGTTTCGATTATGCAAGATATAATCTACCATATATTCCATTGATTGCAGTATCTCATAACGAGCACGATTGTCGTTGTCATCATGGATACGGACGTAGAGAAGCTGCCACTAACGTGCGAAGTTACTACTTTCGAATACACATGATAAAACTGCAACAAACAAAAAGCTATTGTTGGTTGGAGTGGCGAAAAAGATGCACTCGTAGTGTAATTAGATGCATAAACATGCATACACAAAAAATGTATATGCAAATATAGCATGTGGTAATCATAATATAAATACGATACCGAAGTACATATACATATATATAGAAGTGCACAAAAAAACCGGTTCCAGAACCTAACTGGTGGAACCGAACCGGAACCGGTTCCAGTTCCAACCCGGTTGGTACAATACCCGGTTTGGGTATTTTTGTACCCGAAAATCGTACCCGGTTCTCATATTTGTATGTTAGTACAGTTCCAACCCGGTTCCTACCCGGTTCTTAATTGTAACCGGGTCGGTTCGTACCCGGAAAAACCGGTTCCGGCGGGTTTTTTTTGAAGAGTCAAACAAAAGTCAAAGTAGCCGTTGGAACCGGTTCCAACGGTAATATGGCCGTTGGAATCGGTTTTTTAGCCACCAATTAGCCGTTGGAACCGGTTCCAACGGTAATATAGCCGTTGGAACCGGTTTTTGATGCCCAAACCTATATGTAACTTGTTTTCCACCACTAATTTCACCACCAAACTCAAAAACAAACTAAAATACTACTCCTTTAGCAAAGCCGTTCCGTTACCCGACCATCCAACTAAATATTATTATGGCACCCATCAAAAAAACTAACAAGAAGGCTAAGAAGAGTGTTTTTGTTGCCCCCGTTCCTGTTACGGAGGACCCAAGGGTTGTTATGGTAGTCAACCATAACCGCAACCAAGACATATGGAAGAATTGGGATTTGATTGTGGATGACGAAGGTTATCAAAAGGCTCGTTGCAAACTATGTGGTTCAATATTAAAGCACGATTCCAACTCTATTTTGAGAAAGCACATCGAGAAGCCATATTGCAAGGCGTTGAAAGGGATTGGCGCGACCGATCAAATTGACTTGGGTAAAGATGGTACACTATTTCGTTACAACACGACTCAAGTTCAAGATAGAATGGCAAAGTTCGTTATTCAACGAGGTTTGCCGTTTAACCACATTGATGACCCGGAGTTGACGTCGTTGATTCGCGAAACTCTACAACCGAGATACACACATGTAAGTCGTACTACCTTAAGACGTCATCGTACTACCTTAAGACGTCATTGTATCAGGTTGTGGAACTCAACTTGTCATATGTTAAAGTGTGCTTTTGCCCAACGCCAAACTTTACAAGCTTTTCATAACAATCTTGTTGAAGAACGCGAGGCCGATATGTTTCCGGAAAGTGTTTGGGTCCAAGTCGGTTATTTGTTGGAGTATCTTGACGTGTTCAAAAAGTCAACAACAAAATTATCGGGAGTCTATTACCCTACTAGTTGTTGGGTTTTGCAAGAATTGTACTATATGTCTTGTGTTTTTAAAAGCTTTGCGGAGAAGAACAAACTCTTCGAAAATATTGTTGCGGTGATGAAAGAAAAGTTCATAAAATATTTTGAAAACATACCGCCGGTCTTTACTTGTGCCGCCGCATTAAACCCCTATTGGAATGTTAATGGGGTTGAAACAATGATTGAGGAAATATTCGACAACTTAGGTATGCACGAGATTGACCCGAAGTTGTCGACGGAAGCGAAGGACAAGTTCAACAAAAACCTTCAAGACCTTTATGACCATTATTTTCAAATGTATGGTCCAAGCACGAGATCGTCTTTTGTGAAAAAAACAACAACTAGTAGGCCGTGCAATGACCCACTTATAAACTTGATGAATGGGATTCGTGAATCGGCATCTAAGAGGCAAAGAGGAAACACACCAAGTAGCGAACTTGGTCGATATAGTGGAGCAAACTATGTTGAGGGCACAACGGTCGACGAAATTCGCAATATTGATTTGTTGGCTTGGTGGAAAGGTAAACAAAACGAATTTCCCATTTTATCCGCCATGGCTCGTGATTTGCTTGCCGTACAAGCCTCAACGGTTGCTTCCGAATCGGTTTTTTCTCTTAGTGGGAGGGTGTTATCTATGCGAAGAACAAAACTAACTCCCGAGTCTCTAGAGGTTTGCATTTGCCTAAAGGACCATTTGGATGCGGTGGATCGTGTACAACACAAGGCGAACTTTGAAGACGAAATACCAATAGAGCGTCATATTCATGATGAGGAGGCGGAGGACGGGGTTTCTTCCGATAACGAAGACGAGGGTGAAGACGAGAATGAAGACGAAGAAGAGTTGTAATTATTTGTTTTGGTAAAATTATTTGTAACTTGTTCAACTAATATTTAGTTTTGATTTGTTTTATTATAATTACTTTTGTTACTCATGATTAATTTTTGTTACTTTTTTAATAACGACGAACATTTTATTTATTTAAAAAATAACTATTACAAACATTATTAAAACATAAACGATACTAAACATAACAACTAAAACATAAAAAACAATGTCCGTCGTTTTAATCCGGGAATACTTATTTTTGGGTTGTAGAGCCGGACGACTCTCCCACTTCCGTTTTTTTAGCTTCCAAACTTCTTTTCTCTCGACAATACTTATTCGTATGTTTTCGTAATGTCGAGTTGGACCCTGCTTTAAGAAACTTCGAGCAATATTTGCAACGTGCCAACTCATGTGAGTCGATCATGAGACACAAATCATAATGAACCCAAACATCGGGGCATCTTGTTGTTTCGATCACCATAACAACGTCATCATTAGTTGCCATTTGTTGTCGGTTTAAGGTTAATTATGGTTTGGAGTGTGTTTTATAGTTTTGGAAGTGGTTTAACAAGTACACAAACAAACCTTGCTATTTAGAGTAAAAAAATAACCTATTTATAGTTAAAAAACCGGTTCCAACGGTCAAAAACGGCTATATAGCCGTTGGAACCGGTTCCTAACGGCTATGATACTTAAATTTCAAAAAAAAAAACGGTGGAACCGGTTTTTACGTAAAAACCGGTTCCGGTTCATACCCTACCCGGTTCTTTAAAGTTAGCATATCTGGGCATCGGTTCGGGTCGGGAACCGAACCGGTTCTTGATTGGAACCGGTGCCATTTTACAACCCGGTGTGAAAAAACCGGTTTCGAACCAGTTCGGGTTTTCCAGTTGAACCCGATTTGTGCACCTCTACATATATATGTAGAAATCATAATATACATAATGTAATCATAATACTATTTTTATCTTCGTCTATGAATTTTCTTTTTATAATACCCTATTTAATCTTCGCTAGGTTATTATTTTTTCTTCTGCATTCAACATTGACCATAACTTTTTGTTTAACTATAAGCAGCAGAAACAAGCATTCCAAAAGGTCAAGTTTGACCAGTAAAAAGTTAAAATTGGCATATAAGACATAATTGTTCAAAATGAGCACCATACTCTTCAAAAACAAAACGACCAAAGTACCCCACTTGTCGCATAATATCCCTAGACGGTCGCAATTAGTTTGTTAAATACTTCCACTCTGACCTGGATACACGTACCCCAAACATGACACGTTTAACCCGTTGAACCTAAATAGGTTCCTAAAATATTTAATTAATTTGTTCAGTCTGGAACATAAAAAATTTATATATTTTTTGCATTTTTAGAAAGGGTCAAACTTTCAATGCAAAGGTGAACAAGCTTCGTATAATTAGTTTGTCGTTCAGTTCAGAATAAAGCGTAACCCAAATCGACCCGTTTGCGTTTTTATAACTGGTAATAATGCTTTTGTTTTTATGTCGTTTTTTATCAATCAAAACGGGCTTTTGTCAAAATGTTGTGTCAGAAATATAACTTAATCCAAAAAGACCGGTTGTGACTTTGTAATGGCTGAAAATGTTTTTGTTTTCGGTGTGGATGACCCACCTCAGTTTTTATCGGGTCGAACGGGTTTGGTCGGGCTAGAAATAAACCTGAACCCAAATCGACTCGTTTTCATTTCTATATTTACTATGACCAGTATCTTGTCTATAATTCCCATATTGCCCCTCAGTTAAAGAAAAGTCATTTTTGCACGGGTAGCTATATCCAAGTTTCGTTACATGTATTCTAGTAAATTTGATTAATTATTCAGTTAATATTTAAAAAAAATCATCTCTATAAATTATTCATAACTACAAAAGTCATTTTTCAAACTTAGAGCTTATTCAGGATATACAGCTACAACGGGTTGAAATTGTTACCTCAATAGTCAAACGAAAACAAATAAGGGAGTGAAGCAGCAACAATGGAATATGGGTCGCTGAAATAAATAAACAAACTTTCATATCAAAGCTCAAATCTGGACAAAAACTCAGTATTAAAATATTTGGCCTGTTTCAGCCCGTATAAATTTGCAGCATTAGACCTGATATATTTCATGTGGGAGTAAGACCATAACCACGTGTCACACCCTCAAAATCAACTAACGGAGTTTTACCATCAGAGGGTGTGAACTAACAGGATCGGAATCATTAGTTATAATCAAATTATAAATAAAGTTTTCAATCCACGAAAACATTTAAGTGTAAACAAATGCGGAAGCGTAAAACCTTTAACCAAAAGTTGCGTCACGCAGGACGACTTAAAAACCCAATAATAATAGTTTAAAACAAGTTTGCATAAACAGTAATGTTCAAAGTAATGCATGATCCTATACCGCGGCCGCATCGGCTACCTGAGAATGACATACTAAAAGTGTCAACACGGGGTTGGTGAGTTCACAAGTGTATATACAATAAAGCGTTTGCGTTTACGTTTGCGTTTAGCGTTTTGCGTTACCAGATAGTGTTAAATCAATTATATATCTATAGGTAGCTAGCCTATAAAGCAAATATTACTAAGTGTTCGACACCGAAGCTGACTGTTTATCATGTGCCTTGCCACCAGGTCTATCCCGACCATGGTAATGTGTTAGCCAAAATTACACCCACTCGACCTCCAGTCGAGCTTAGCGTTGGGTGGGGTTTGTCAAACCCAGTAGTACTACTCAACAGTGACTCGCTATTATCCAATACTAAACGGTTCGATGTGTGAAGGACTTCAGTTGTTTCGTTTGCCACTTAGCCTTTACAAGTGATATATAATCTAATAACAAAATCTAAAAGCGTTTCGGAGTATGTATTCTCCCCCAAGTGAAAAGTGTTTAAAAGAGTTAAAAGGGGAAACGTGAAACTCACTGTTTGCGAAGAATTCCAAAAACGAGTAAACCAAAGGATGCGCGTCACAGAAAAATCCTCACTAGCGTTCTAAAACAACAAATGAGATTTTTTAAGTGTTGGAACTATTATCGAGTCTCTAGACTCGGCACATAATACCTATGCATAAAATTCGTTTCGTGTTTCGTTTGTGAATTGTGTGTGTCTCAACAAACACATTCGTGATACGTTACATGTGTGAACAACTACTTACATATCATGTATTAATATTGTACATTACTAGCAATTATTCCCCGCAAGGGCAATTTGGTCAAAACATAACAATTATCTAGTACTTAGCACGTTTCATGTATTTTCACAAAGTTCAGCAGCTAGTTTCATCAAGACAGAATTCTACTTGAAAGATTACTTTATTCAACAGATCATAGCATCTCAATTAATTCACCAAAAATCGTCACAAAAGCATACATGAGTTAAGTTTCTAGAACATATTTTATTGTATTTTTATTCCTCATAGATTTCTCACAACGATCAAAACATTACAGCAACTCACAGCAGTCAAAATCATGCGCAACAGAATGTTATTTGTTATTCCCGTTAAATGAAAAATCCAACTAATGAAAGACTAATTGGGTTAGGTTCTTAACTCAATATGTTAACTTCCAGAAGTGGAACCAACCCATTTGGTCTTGTAGTTCATGAGATATGATAATTACAAAACAACCTAACAGCAGGTCTCACAATTCAGATTTGCACTTCAGTTTTGTAAAATAATAAAAGTTAACCTTTACTCGTCCAAAAATTACAAACTTGGACTTTATAGAAACTAGACTCAACATAGTACCCTGTAGTGTTAAAAACCTCGACCAATTTCCACATTAACATTTAGTTAAAGTTGTCTAAACATAACTTACAATCTGTCCAGTACCAGTTTTGACCTTTAATCACATTTAAATCGTTTGAGCAACCAAAACACCTCCGAATTAGGCGTGGTTGGGTTTTTGAAAACTAGACTCAGAGTACTACCTTTTAGACTCATAAATAGCTCAGTTTGGTTTTATATTTAACAAGTTACATGTCGTTCAAGTTTAACTATCTCTACTGTCAAAACTCAGCAAGCACAAACAATCGTCTAACATGCATCCTAAGCATACGACATATCTCCAACATGCAATTAAACATCATTAATCATAAAAATCAGTAGTAACCCTCTAGGTTTTTCAAATAATCAATGATTAAACATTCTTTCACCGTTCAAAATCACATATGATCATCAAAATCAATAACCAACGCATAATCAATCATCCTCTAATCAAAATCAAGCACATAAACACTTAATACATAATTTACAAAGTTAGGGTTTCATGTTTATACCTTAAAAACGCAGAAACAACCAAGAGAAAGGTGAGAGATGCTTAGAAACGAGTGTGGGATGTTCCGATTATGAAGAACAAGATCAAACGAAGGTGATATGGTGGTGGGTGTTGGCTGCCGTCGCAAAGAGGGGGAGGGGGGGGGGCTGCCGATCGGGTTAGAGAGAGGGAGAAAGAGAGTTAGGGTTTTGTTATTATTAAATAATAATATGTTACATCAAGGCCCCTCCACTTTTAATTATTACCTTTCTAGCCTAAAGTAACTTGTTTGCATCTTGAGTTAACGTTTTAAACAATTTTATCAAATAACACATAAGACTAACACATAATTATCACATAATTATTGTTTGGATGTTTTTCGTTTATTCACTAATGATTTGCGTCAACTCGTTTGCACGGTGCAATCCCTAAAGACTACACATGTAGTAATTGTCAAGCGTCATTTAAAACCCTAGTTTAAATGTAATGAGGGGTGCGTTATAGATCAAGTGATCTTAAGTTTGAATTGACGGAGTTTGGATTAACGGAGTTAACCTGAAATTGACGAGTGTCACACCACGCCCCTTTTCTTGTATTCGAACTCTATTTCAAGACGGTTTTACTCGGCATTCGTTACTCCCCCTACCGAGCGTAAAACGCATTGTTGTAATGCTTGTTTGAAATAAAGAGTCAGATAACATATTAAAATCGAAAGGAGATAAAAGAAAAAATAAATGATTACACAAATGGTCCATTTGGTATATTTAGACTTAAGTAGTGTATCTTTTATACAAAAATGAATTATGAACATACCGGGTGGACTATTCGTGTATATCTTTAATAAAATGAGAGTAAGTTACATAAATCTCTGGGACCAGATTCATCATGCCACATAAGCTCGTTATACGAGACAAGAAACTGCTGTCATGTTGACCTTTTAAGAAGTCAAACTGTGAAAAACTGTTCCAGTGATGAAGAACTGTGAACATTTGAAGCAATCCGTTCCGTTTTTGTTGAAATGTGAAGCTGGTGTATGATAAACCTCTGTAATAAAAAAAACAAGATACATATCAGCATGTATTAGTAGCATTATGTATGCATGTACACACGTGTGTATTTTATAGAATAGAAAATTCAAATTCTTCTAAAGCAACCATATTGAAACAACCAAATTGCTTTACAGATTAAAATTAGATGCAGATGTTACGGCCTTTTATCTCAAAAATAATTCTAGTCTCATACAGTTATTAACAATATTTATTATTTAATTATAAATACCGCCAACTGAGAAGTGATTTCTGGATTTGAGTCTATATGTCAATCTGGTTCCAACTGCCTAACAAACGACATTCTCCCATTCTCTGTACACAAAATAGTATCTACAATTACATAATATAATAAAAATTATTAGCAAAGTATTTGTGGGTCCTATAAGTTTACCGGTAACAGGTTCTAGCTATCAACACCCACACAAACTTTCTCTCTCTATTCTCTAATAATTAATTATTAATTATTACCTTGTCCTTAACCAAGCCACCAGACGTAAAAATCCCGGCATTTTCCAAAGCCGTTAAAACCCTCATCTACAAATTACATAATTTTCAAATTCGTTATAAACATTGTTTTAAAAGATTATATAAATGGAAGTAGAGATCCTGCATACTTGGACTTTCATCATCAAGAACTCTTTCCATGAGATAAAGGTTACAATATTTTGTCATCTCCGATACAACTTCCAAAACAGAAGATTTCACAGTTGCTTGATTCTGCCAGATATGATGAAAATTAGAAATAAATTAACTTTATTCAGATATTAATATATGCAGAAAAAGTAAATTATCACAACCTGAAGCTCTTCGGGGGTGTTTTCCTCCAGAATAACACCAAGCAACCGACAAGTTACCTGCACAAAATTCATTGAAATTAAGAATAACATAATGTTTTGGTAATCTTAAGAATCTTTAATTAAATTACTTACAAGCTTGAACAAAAATTATTAATTTAACCTTTTTACCACACTCCAACTTTTCATACAAAAAATGCAACATTTGGCTTGGTAAGTAGTTTAATGAAAATGTTTAAATATCAAGTACATGTCCAAAATGCCCTTGATGACAAGATAAAAAACTTGCAAAACACGACCGAATTTACTAAATGTAAGTAAGAAAACTTGCAAGGCTTGTAAACGAACCAAGTGCTCAGTGAACAGTTCATGAACCATCTGATGAGGAGTTCGTTTATTTAATAAGCGAACAAACATGAGCAAAAATTTAGACTATTTAGTTAAACGAGCGAACATTATCACATGTCTCATTCTTTAATTTATGTTCGTGAGTATTCGTTTATGTATGTTCATTTTAAAATCGTTAGTTTCAGTCTGTTTAAGTCAGTTTTTTTAATATATTCATTAAATTTTTGGCCCATTATGACTTAGTCTAGTTTTAAACGAACAAACATAAACGGACATGAACATCTTCGTTTTCTTAACCAACAAATACGAACAAGAAAACCTGTTTTAGTTGTTCGTGTTCGGTTAAGGTTAAACAAAAAAACACGCTCGGTTTGTTTTTGTTCGGTTTGTTTACAAGCCTAAAACTTGCAAAACAATAAAGTAGTAATTTAAAAAGCACACCTTTCTTCCATCACTTAATTTCTGCCTGACCATGTGTCCCAATGTAAGCTGTATAAACAAAAATAAAAACAACATATTAATTAGTATACGAAAACAAAACAAAAAATCAATTTTTTTTTATTAAATTTGAATTTACATTTTCAGGTTGTAACAACCCATAATTTTCTCTTAAATCATCAGAAGATAACAAATTTTCATTGGGTTCACTATTGAATCCAGAAGTGCCAAGTTGACTTTTAGGTTGACTTCTTCGAGGCGTTCTTAATGCCCTCCATGTATAAATGACTGCAACAGCAAATCCTGCTATAGCCCAAACAGATCGAAAATCCTAAAACTGAAATATATGATTTACTTCAGTTTGCAATGTAACGATGCCCAATTTTATAAACAAATTCGAAGAAATGACCTAAGGTGTTAAATCTTACCACATGTTTGTTGATCTACACAAACAAGGAGCATGCTTGAGGCTAACGAAGAAGCAGAGAATGAGGCGATGAGTATATGGAACAAGAAGATGGGCCACATAAACTTACCACTGTTTGCGTTCCCTAATAATCATCCAAAGCCCACTGATATGTCGACTAATGCAACCCCAACAAACGAGCCAATGAATAATCCAAATTTGAATGTGCTGTCAATTTAGCCAAACATGTAAAATTAACACAATTTCAAACTTCAAATGGGGTATAATAGATCGAACAAATTAAATAGTCATTAAACAAATCAACTAACAAGATGAAATTATCAAATCAACCTTTTTTTTTTCTTCTTCTCTAAATCCATATTAGAGTGAGTTTCGGATTTTATTTTTGACCCAAATCAATTAAGGCAAATGTAATTATGAACAACCGATGAAAACACCTCTGTTTTATTGGTTTTCCGCCCATTCCATCTTGAGGTGAATTTGAAGGAAACCCATTGAATATGCGGCTTGATCTTGAAAGCCCTAAAATGGAGATTTTACTCAAATTGATAAGATGAGAAGGAACATGAAGATGTAGCAGGAGACAATTCTTATTCATTTCAAAGTAAATTTTGAATACGGAGAATGATCGGGTAAGAGCAGCATGAAAATAGTAGGAGCAAGAGAGTGGGTGTATATATAGTAAGTTGGTAACTGTAAACTTATGTAACTGCGATTTGAGTAGGATGGTGTCATAGTTTAAAAATGAATGCTCATTTTGAAACTTTGAATCTAATCACAAAAAGTATTTGCATTAATAGGCTTGTACATTATTACCCGCATGTCAATACTAAATACTATTTATATCGAAACGTAGACAAAAATAAGCGTGTCATTATGCCATGTTAAAAATTTTTGAGAACTTAATATATTCAAAGATGACACAAAAACAAAAAGAAACTAAAATAGAGGAATATAGGGTTAAACTTAAAGGGGTGGAATATATACAAATTTTCAAAAGTTTAATATAGTTGGGGGGTAAATAATGTAACTATAATTTAAACAATCAAAGATCCGTGAATGGGTGATGATTGAAAGACAAAAATACCCTCTTAACTTCCTCAAGACATGCATAAAGGTTAAGTACAATAGGCAATCAAAGTTATACCTCTTAAATTTTAATAGGTCTTTGACTCCTCTATCATATATAGTAGAGAAGAGATTAGAAGAAAAAGTTTTATAATCTTTGACTAGAAGTCTAATTGTTGATTAAACTAGCAGTGTTAACCGCGCGTTGCGACGGTATGTTTTGGGTTTGCCTGTTTGATAATAAACATAGTTTTTGTTTGGTGACACTCAAGTATTGTATTCAAATCAAACATAATATAGGAAGTAATATTTGTTCTATATACAATAGTTATATTTGAATATAGAATTTTAACATTTCCTCAAATTAGTATTAAATTCCCCTGTAAGACTGGTTCATCAGGTTTGAAAAAAAAAACGAATAGAAAAGTGCTATATAATGTAACTATAAACATAAATACACCCTCACAATGATAAATAATATTTATGCATAAATAACTCTTACATGACCATTTGACCATAAATATAAAAGAGAACCATATATCCATGCTAAAAAACAAATCTTTAGCCAGATAATTAAAGAGAAAAAATATCTTAAAAGATTATTATAACTTATGTAAAATTTATTTGCAATAAATATTTTGATAAATATACTTGATCAAAATAAATATCCATGTAACTTAATTTGATAAAAAAACAGATAATTAATACATGTTAGTATGTTACATGTATGCGAATATCTTCTCTATCTTTTCTATGTTTTTGCAAGTAACTTAGTAGCATAATATGGTAATAAAAAATACAGATATATTTCAAGACATTGTGACAATAAGTTTGCTTGAACATTTTCCTCAGTTATTCTATAAGGTTTACTTTGCGAATAAAAGCGTTTTATGTTTTTTATGGCGGTTATCAGATAAAAATAAAGGATATATATCCAAATATATATATAAAAATAAAACACCGACAATCACAAAAAAAGATAAAATCTCATTCATAAAATCATGACACATAAAAAACTGATCGAATTATTTCATCATTTTATAATTATTATATTGCAACAAACCGTTTATCACTTTACAACACTTGCAGAGATAACAAAATTCTTTTAATGGAGTTGCGGGCAACCGCATATGAACCACACGGGTCCGCCTATGCTGGAAGTCTCCATCATTTAATTACATAAAATTAAGTGTCTTAATTTGCCCATAGTTGATGCATTTTATATAGTACTAGATGAGTGCCCGCACGATGCAGCGGGAAACACTTACATTTGTAATCATGTAACAAGTTTATGGATGTTCGTTGTTCGATTTGAAACCGAAAAACGTTCAAACCGGTCATTGGTTTGATTTCACCATTGATTTTTTCATTAACTTTTGGCCGGTCGTTTTCAATTTTCAAAGGTTCGTTTCAGTTTTCGACGACAAAACCAGTTACTAATGGTTTGACCCACGGTTAATTTAAAATCTATTAAAACCAGACAGCAAACGCCCCTACGTAAAATGGTTTTTTTTTAAATGAAAAAACTATAACAATATGATACTCAAATTAAAGATAAAAACATGCTTGTTTTTATGATATAATTTTCTTAAAAAAGTATAAGCACATGAAAACGTTATTAATATTTAAAAATAATGGGGGGGGGGGGTCGTTATATTTTTTTTTATTTTAAAAAACAAGACAGGAAAAAGAAAGAATGTATATATAAATAATACTATTTCTTTAAACATTAAAGCCATATTGTCCCCATACTTCACTTTCTTTTGTTCTCACAAAATCACAGTGCATTAATACTTTTAATAGCGCATTATATTTCGTCTTAAAAAGACTCATTTAGGTATTAAAGTTAGTTTTAAAAGTAATAATGTTATTGAAAAAGAAGTTAATGCTCTTTGGCCTTTGAAACGGTTTCATAATCAACTGTTTTCAATGGTCATTAACTTCTTATTATTATAACTATAATAATAAAACTAACTTTGAAGGCTAAAGCACATGGACAAAACCTTAATTAACTATACAAGCTATAATCTCTACACAAAGATAAAAGATGCATCAAACCGATCATTTTATTCAATTCTACATAATACAATGAAGTACTAACTGAATGACTGAACAACTTGTATTATATTTTTTCACAATTAGCATATTTAAACGACACCACATTGTTAACCAAATCAAAACCCAACAAATGATTTATCTGAGCCAAGTTCCCCACAATCGCTAAGCCGGAAGCGGGTTGAAATGCCAAGCACATCATATGGTTACTAATCGTCACAAAAACATTTTCCCTCGTCAACTCGACATCCGCCCCGTCAAAATGCATCGTGACTTTAGGCATTGTAGTCACTTTCTTCGAACGATAACATAAATCAAAAACCTTTTGCGGATCTTTCATAGTCCTAACGTTAATAGCCTCCTTAAGAGCCGCCAAAAATTCGTTATATAATTTACCAGGTAAATTTGTTAACGTTGTTCCAGAATCGATGATCATGTTTCCTTTCAACGCTTTTGTGGAATTCGGTTTGTCACCAGTATTTAGCCGCTTGTCTCCGACACTTATCCCTTCCAATGTAACATGATAAAATGTTGGTGTGATTCCTTGGACAAGTGGAGTGGACACAACACTTGGACCAAAGTCAAAGTGTCCAAAAATCATTTTACTTGACTTATTTGAGAAACTATTAGTATAAGGGTATGGAATTAAACAATATGAAAATTTAGGTGTGACATAAGAACGTAATTGTGTCACTAGAGAGGACGGACCTTGACCAATCCCAACAATACCATCCCATGTTGGTTCAAAAGTACCACCATTATAAAAACTACAACCAAAAACTATATTCTTGAGGACACGATTACCTAACGTTACGGTTTCTGTTGAAATCGTACCGTTGCTATAAGACCCGTCACCATAACTCTCATAAAACTGACATGTTTTCCTTGGCGAGCAACTAATATCCAACGAGGAATTTAAATCGGTGCACTGTTTTGAGTGACAGCCAACGGGTTGATATGTCGATGACCTCTTTGGGTCAAAAATTGAACCCAAATGCTTGTAACATTTAATGCAAGGCTTACATTGCATCCATGATGCGTCGCTGCCTGTATCGGCAATGGCTAGGATTTTATGTGGTGGGCTTCCGAAAGAGATGTTCATGAGAAACTCTCCATGATCGGGGATAATATCGGCTTGGTATGTCGATCCTTTTTGGAATTGTTTAGTGTTGTTAATAGAACGTTTCACCATGTGGTCTATGCGTTGTTCGAACGTCATAGAATGGTCATAAAATGGGGAATCGATGGAGTCACGATGGAGGAGATTGATGGTTATAGAATCATCGGCGGCGAGAGAGCTGCCGGTGGTGTAAAGAATGGTTAGTGTTATTGCTAGAGCAAGTGAGGAAAACGCCATTGTGTTTTTCACAATGACAAGTTTGTGCTCAATATTAAGTGGTTCAAGCAATTTAAATAAGAGAAAGAAGTTTGAGTTTTCTTTTTTATTTTATTTTTTATCTCATTCTTTTTTATATTTTAAACAAACTAAATACATTTCGGTTATTTTATTATTACTGCTAACTTTCACATTCGTCATCATGAAAAAATCATCTACGTATTGTAAACAAAAAAAAGTATATTTTTATCTCAATTGTAATGTTGCATATTGTTTTAAACTAACAAAAGTTGTGTAAACTGTGAGCATGAACTATTTTTGGTAAACGAGTTATATTTTTAATTATTATAATTTAAAAACTAAAATTTACTAGAATAAATATTTTAAACGAAAAAATCAAATTAATTAATGTTTGTGCATTTAATCTCTAATAATTAGCATTAATAATTTGACTAAAGAAAAATATAATTCTCTCTTGCATTTAATTAAGATTATTTTCTTAGTTTGTTGAGTTTTGAATTTCCAAAAAGAAGTATTAGATTATGGTAATAGGAATATTTTATGCAAATCAAATCACCTGAGTAAAAGCTGGTTCATTTGTGACGGAGAAACTAATGCATTAGACTATATTATTGTCATTTTAATTTTAATTAACTGTCTCAAAATAAAAAAAAATGGTTTGTTTTTGTGGCATTAATTATTTTCTTAAAATGGCCGTGGTGTATAAAACAAATATACTAATTAAACAACCAAGGAAATAAGATTTTAAATATACAACCACACGTATAACATGGTTAAAGTGTAAAATAAGAGATTAATAGTTATATTTGGTATTATTGTAATCAATGATTTTATTAAAAGTTGAAAACAGTGATTCTAAAATATTTATGTGAATTAAATACATAATGCATACACTGAAATACATTATATCATATCATCTTTCAATAAATATTATTAAAAATGGTTATATATCTTTTGGTTAATTTGCATAAACATTATTATTTCTATTTCACTTGAAACTAAAACATGAATGTATCGCATCATATAGAAATGTAATCAGTGTTCACAAATCACTTAGCATATCCTAAACAAATAAACTATTAAAAACAAACACTCGATCAACAACATTTTAAATTTAGAGCAAATAATTTGCAAAATTACACACGGAAAGCATTGACGACGATCGGCAGCTACCGGCGCCAGTAACCAACTATAATGTAGTGGTTCTGCAAAGGGCGATAACCCTAACAGGAAGAAAGACAATGACACAATGGTTGTTGGTGGATTCAGAAACAACATTGGTGATGGCTATATGTATAGATCGACATATGTTTTGATGGGTTCTGACAAAGATTATCGAAGAGACCTGAAAGTCCAATACCCTATGGTATGACACATATAAGTTATATCGAAAATTTATTTGATGTTTGGTCAGCAATACTTGTTGTCTAGTGGCATTAGGTATGTATTCCGGCAATAAGTAGCGGCGATTATGTGGGGTTTCCAGTCCACCGCATATGGTGGTGAGGTGGGGCGGAAAATGGTGATGAAGGTGAATGGAGGACTACAGGGACGCAAATGGATAACAATATAAAAAGACGAGGGTATTTGGGGTTAAGGTTCTGAATATTGAGTGAAAGATGAAATTGCCCCAATTCCGTAAACTTGCTAACAAAATTTACTACATCGTTTGAGGGATGGACACAAAATGATCCTGCCCGACAATTATAGGGGCCCAACATGCTCATTTTTCAAAGTAAGTATGTAAGTGGTTCCCATTCATAAACTGTAAAAACATAAATTACAATTAACTCTTAACTAAGAAGATTACCTAATTGAACTCATTTGAATAATTTCTCTCCACCAAAAGGTTACATCGGGAATTTTCCCAAATGATAATCATATAAATTGGTTCAATATAGTTACAATCGTTTAACTACTAAAAAATAATATTAGAATGAAAATAAAAAACAAAACTTTATTTTAAATTGAATTTTTAATAATCTAAAATATAACTCATTTATGAAATAATAATCTATGTTACCAATCACACTTTAAATTCTACCTTTGTCGGCATCATCAATCTAGTTCTAATGGAACACTTAGGGGGTGTTTGTGATTGTTAATTTTAACCTACTTGATGTGATAAAACAGTTGATATATTTTTATCTTAAGGGGTATTTGGGATTCCTTATTTTCATCAACTTATAACTTATAAACTTTTTAAAAAGTTAATAAGGTGTATAAGGTGTTTGACAAACTATAAGGCTTTATAGATTTTAACTTATGGTGAAAGCAAAATAAAGAGGTTTTGAAAAGTTAAGAATATATAACTTATTAACTTAATGAGTTTGATTTACATATTACATCTCTCTAACCCTCAAAACCCATTACACTCATTTTAAAAAAGAGTGTCTCTTTTGGTCATTTTGATTTTTCCCAACAAATAAGCTAATCCAAAAATTATTATAAAAACTTATTTTCAAAAATTCATAAACTTATAAGTCTTTTTAAACAAAAGTTCCTTTTTTCACTTAAATAAGCAATGCCAAACACACCCTTAGTCAAAATTATTATTGGATTATAATTTCCTTCGTTGCCAGTTACCACACTTTGGTACAATTTTTTTCTTTTCTGGTAGTGGGATACCTGCTGTAATAATAATAAAACCCAAACCCCAAAAGACGATTCGAGAGCGAGCTAGCTACGACTCACTGTAAACTGAAACAAACAAGCAAACCCTTAACTTAAACCCTAGCTCAATTTCTATTTCAATATCAATTTCTTCCGGGAAGATGAAGACCGTAACTAGACGGAAAGCCACCACCTCCGATCTCCCACCGCAGATCCAGCCGCCTCCGTTGAACCACGCCGAAAATGGCGGAAATGAGTACGATGAAGAGGAAAACGAAGGTTATGAGCAGGATGATGGTAAATCTGAAGAACAACCTCCCAAGCTTGCTGAGGGTTTTTACGTCATTGAGACCATCCGCAAAAAAAGGACCCGGAAGGTGCTTTATTATTATTATTATTACTTTCTTTCTTCGTCTTCTTTTACTTGTTTTTATTTTTGTTTTTTATGATTATTATTATTTTGTTTCATTTAAAGCTGATTTTTTGTGACTTGGTGGTTATTGTTGCTGGTGAATTGCTTGTGAAAAAAGGGGGTAAAGCAGTATCTTGTCAAATGGTGAGTTTCATTCCTAGCTACCTAATATTATATTACTTGTGGTTTTGCGTATTGTTGTTGTTATTATTATTCATGAACATGTGTAGTTTTGGGGGTTGTAAAGGGTGGTTAGGATACCGGTAGTGGTTAAACGGGCCGTCTGAACTTTTTTCGCGGTGAAACAAATGTCTTACGTACGGACTGAATGGCGTTGTCGGTGGTTATGTGAGTTGTTTCTTTGTTGGTCATATAATTAAACGACTCGTATGAATGGGCGCTGGTACGCATCGTATGGATTTGTCCACGGTCGTATTGGTCATTTCTTTGTCGGTCACCAAAATAAACAATCAAATAGGCCATATGAATGGCTTTATACGGGATTTGTTAGTGGTCATATCAATCATTTCCTTATACGGCCTGTTTAACGCCTTTTCGCTTTGTCATCCCAAATGACTATTAACACGGCCCGTTTGATCACTTTTCGCCCTACAATACGGTCCGTATGGTTATACGGGCTGTATGACACGTCAATGGTGTTTGTATAGTGGCTACCTTTTACGCCTTTCAATCTAAAAAAACAAAGAAAAGCTACAAAAATGTCAGTACTTTTATGTAGTATAAACTTATCAATGGAGTTTGTTTGTGAAATTAAGGGTTCAAACCGTTTTCCTAAATATATGTTTGAAGTTATGGAATTAGACTTCTAGAACTAAGCATTGATGGTAAAATAGAGTCAATTTTGTATCAGATAAGGGTGCGAGTTTAAAATTGTTTTTTGCTCCCAAAACTAGTCTAGACGTTACATCTATATAAAAATGAACCAGTTGATTAAAATGTGTGTTTATGTTAATAAAGGCGCGGGTGGCCAGAGTCAGCTAACACTTGGGAAACTGTCGAGAGTTTCACGTCATGCCCTGATGTCATCGAAGAATTTGAAAGGTATTCTTATTATTTTGTATTTTTTTATATATATGTTTATATAAAGACCATTCATGTTTATAAGCCCCATACTTAAAACTCTACCTGTGGGTTTTCGTTATTTTAACAAAATTTATATGTTTGACTATAATCATACGCCCAAAGTAGGGGTGGGCGTAGGTCGGTTTTGGGCTCAAACGGGGCCAAAAATGGAAATTTCAGTTTTTGAGTAACACTTTTGGTTTGGGTTCTGTTCTGTTTGGTCTTGGTTTTACCGTTTGGCTTGAAGCCTTGAAGTTTTTGGACTGGAAAAAGATTTGCCCAATATATAGAAATGATTTTGGGCTGAACCCGACCGGAAAGTTTGTTACTTATGAAAACATAGAACCAAACCATCGTTTTTGTTAGCGTTTGGTTGTTCCGATTCGGTTTTATCTGTTTTAATTACATGCAAAACTGAAACCGAACGCAAAGTTTTGTTTTTACGAAACATAAAACTATACCGTCAGTTTTTGTTTGGGTTCGTTATTTTGTTTTTTCATGTACAGATCAGTTTTCCGTTTCATAACTATTGACGCTTTCTCCCTTTTTTGAAACATGAAGCATGAGTACTGGGAAACGTAAACGCAAACACAAACATTCTGTGGGTCCCACGTCACAGTCAAATAAGAAACAGCAACAAGATGCTTCTGTTGCTGATGCCCACAACTCAGATGGAAAACTTGGTGAAACTAAGCCTACATCTTCCACAAATCAAGAAACCACAACCGAGTTTGGCGTACATATTCAAGAAGACCCAGCTGAACAACCCTCAAAAGCACTCACCGTGGTTGATGAACCCAAGGTTCTTCGGGCCAGTCCCCGAACTGGAGCTAAACGAAGGAAGTCGTGTGTGGTTAAACGGTTTAAGAAAGAATCGAACAAGAAAACAACTGCTGTTAATGATGTAATTGTGGAAGATGATACTAAGAACGAAACTCCTCCACGTGTGTCGGTTGTTACAAAGATTATTAAGCCGGTTAATTATTCGGTCTCTGTGCATGATGACACGGAGGAAGTGTGGGTGTCGTTTCAGGTCATGAGGTTTGTGATCATTCTTCTCTCTTTCTATTGTTTGTTCATTAATAATTTCAATTCCGTTTCATGGTATTATTATTATTATTATTATTATTATAAACAGGTCAGATGGTGAAGAGATCGTTGTTGATAACAAATACCTCAAGGAAAACAATCCACTTATGGTAAATACTCACTTTCCTTCTTGAAAACAAAACATGTTTATTATTTCATGAACTTTTTTTTTTCCAAAATAGTGTTGAGAAAAATATTTACCTGGTGGTGTTGGAAAATATTTACCAAATACGTGTTGTTTCTTTATTTTTTCTTCAATAAATTCATTTCAGTTTTTCATTTATTTTTTAACCATTCATTATAATTATTTCTTTTTTTAATCAAACATTATGGTTATTAACTTTTATAAATATTATTATATTATTATTTTGGTTATAATATATCAACCAAAAGTAGATTATTCAATCTGAAAGCAGATTATTGTCACATTCTAATATTTTGAATTATTTTTTTTTAATTCATTTATATTAATATACCTGAACTTTTTTGAATCGTTGTATTTAATTGAAAGATAGAAAACAATGTTTTCGTTAAAAATATGAATAATACATTGAAGCGATACCACTTTGGTGAATAAAAGTATTTTTGAAAGAACCTCCAATACTATGTTACTTAGAAATAAGAAACAAGGAACAATATGACATAGTGTTGATTTATTTTATGTTTATTGATAATGGCAGTTGATCAACTTTTACGAGCAGCATCTTCGGTATAACAGCCCATCTGAATGAGCGAGTAGAGGTGCGATCTGGATATTCCTCCTTTATCTTTTTATAATTTATTTGAAATCATCCTTTTGTAGCCAGGGAGCTTCTAACACGCGGAATAGACACTGATTGACTTAAATTCTTAGGATAATTTATATATGATGCATTCAATTGTGAAAGCATGTTATGTCTTCACTATTTCTAGATGAATGCTTTTATGAACTGGTAAATATATGTTAGCTTCCACGGACATCATGCATGTGATGCGTAGTGCTGATTTATAACATATTACATTTTGGCTTGTTTGTGTGCCTGAGTGCTTTTAACTTGCTATAGCGTGTTGGTGTGTTTAGTTGATTAATCTTTTGTGTTTTCGGTTGAGCACGTGCAAATTTCTAGAAAAAAAACTATGACTAAATGTGAGTAGTAGTTGATTTTCTTTGATTTTTACACAATCTTGTCAAAGTTATTTACAAATTATCAGATAATTTGTATACTTATTGGATTCCGTACTATTTTTCTGTTAATTTTTCTGTTAATATTTGACCAATATGTTGAGATCTATGTCCATATATTGTGATCATTTTTTTAAGGAACACCAAAATAAAATATGTATAAAATTAAAATAAAATTAAAAACCAACTTTTTGGTTATGAACCTTAACTTTCTGGCGAAGTAGCAAGAACATGAATCAAGAAATATATGTTTACATATAAAAATAAATGATGGATGTGTAATCTTACACGTTCAAGATCATAAATCCATCTTGAATTTGTAAATCATTATTTTCAACTAGCTATATAAACAAACAATTGGGGGTGTTGTGGGCTCCAAAAATTATATATATGAACACTGATTTGAATGGGGAGTTTTGCTGTGTGGAGTGATAAATAAGATACTTGTTAGTTTATTTTGCTGTGTGGAGTAATCTTGTTAGTTTAGATAAGACAGATAATGGGGAAAATAATTTTGTTATTAAGTTAATCATGGAAAATGGATAGGTCTAGTCGGGTAAGTACCAAATCAAAAGTGTGTGGTAAAACGGAGTGCAGAATGATGTATGTGTAATTAATAAACGAGGGAGCATATGTCCGACCTTCATGCTCGATAGGCTCAAGTAGGCTCTCTAGCCTAAATGAGCTTATTTATATAAATTTTATTCAATGTATGTATATAATAAATATTAATTATTGTTATGAATTAATCTTTATTAGAGTGACTCTCCACATATTTTACCATTATATGATGACTCTTCATCATCTTTGTATTACTCTTGTATTAATGTGTTGAGCCTATATAAGAGGCTTTGTATTACACATATTAAGATATCAATAAGAAATCATTCTCCTATTCTCTCTATATTGCTAATAGGTTCTACTTGTTTTACAACACGTTATCAGCACGAGTTGCTTTTAGAGTCCGTTCACATCTTCATGAGATAAGTATCGCCTACTAATTATCTTTACTTGTTCTTTATTCTCTCGAACATAAACCCTATTGTGATTTATTAAATTTTCGGTTAAATAGATATTCATGTTTAAGATTTGGTTTATTGTTATAATATTGGTTCTAAGATTTTAATTAACAATTTGCGACAAGTATATGTTCTTCGTTTAAATTATTTTAATCTCAAATGTATTACATCCCTATATTATAATTTCATCTTAATCTTATAATTTATTAGCCATACAGTTAATTGGATTATATGCGTACAAGATGAAGGATTATATAAATATTACTCGTATATGATTTGTTTTGTTTCTATTGGTTATTGACTCTCTAATGGGGGGAGACACTCAAATAGGTGTTTGGTGTTTTATATGCATATTATCAGATGTTTGGTGTTTTGTTTTATATATGTTTTCTTAAGAATTTTTTATTATTATCATCATTATTATTAGTATTATTATTATACACTTTTAATTTATAAATATGGTAATTTCAACCTACGTTTAAGCATATGATTTAATTTGATTTCATTAAATAAAATAACTGGACTATACATACTTCTCGAATTGATTATATAGTTACATAAATATTAAATTCTTTTATGATAACTCTTATATGTTTTCAAATAATTATTATTGATAAATAATCATATTTTTCAAGTAAATTTATTTTATTTGACTATAAATTATGAAAGAAAGTACTTATTTTAAAAAGCGATTTATGTATAAATCGAAAGATGTTGCACATTATTAATATCTTTTAATGGCCTGCAATAATTAAATGTATTGTTGATACTTTCATAAGTTAAATGTCTTTTTATTTACCTCTACTCTAAATATCATGTGGCATTCAATGTGGACTTTTAATTTTTATTGGTCATGAGGTAGTTACATGAAAGTTTTCAATGTATTACTACACACTTAAAACATTAAAAGCATATGTTACTATAAGATGTATTACTTGTTTCTATGTACATGTTCATAACTGCATACATGTTGTGAAAATGTTTAGATACATGGATTGTGTATAGAAGTTGTTAATTTTTAGTTTTTGTCGTCAATGACAAATACTTATAATTAATAATAATGATGTATCATTTTATTTCATGAAAATTTTAGAAATTTAAGCCAACTATTAGTATAGATCATTCGTTTTGTATTAACATGAATTGTGTAAAAATGTAGTTCAAGATTCTCGTAAGAATTCCATATGCATGCATATAACTGTAATTAAGTATTCAATATATCTTTCATGACGTCTTTCACAATATGTTAGTAACCATAATGAAACAACAAGATGTTGAAACTCATGTAGTTGATGTTGATAAAATTAAGAATGATGTCTAATGGGTTTTATTTAATCACTATTGCAATTTGTATAAGGACATTATAATACATATTACTTTTATGATGATATGGTAAAAAGATAATACGCATAATTTATGTGTGTTGTATATTATCACGAGGAACAATTGTTGAGTTTAATTTTAATGTGTTTAGAAGTTAATAGTTCATGAAATTTGAATCACATAAAATGTGAACACACACTTTACAACTTCACCTCAAGGAGCTTCGAAGACGCTTAATATATGTATAATTAGTTAATATGATAAACTTTAACTAAGTACTTGTTTTGAGGATGTTTTCTGTGGTAGATAACTATATGTTTCTTGGAAAATGATGATATGATTATGAATGGTTTTATATTCTTGCTTCATTTTCTATATATATTAGACATAAACTCGGTCAATTTATAAGTCGAATGTGTATGGACAAGTAGACTTTTGATTAGTGGTACTTTTGAATTTTGATGACAACAATAATTTTCATGTTTTAATTTAGTGAAAATAGATCATGTGGATAACAAATGATGTCCAATAACTCATGTTATTTATTTGATTTACATTATTATTAAAAGCGTGGTTTATATGGTAGTATATTATAATAATGAAAATGCGTATATGATTTGTTTTTGGAAATGTATATGAATCCTACTTGTTATAAATGACCAAAGTTGTGGTATATGATCACATGATATAAACATGCTTGAATTGTGATCAAGAGTTATAATATTACACCGATGTACCAAACTCCATAAAGCTTATTATAAATTTATGGAAGTTGTAAGATTTTGGATCGCTAAATCTCAATGATTCTAGCATATAACTTCTTCTCAATTTATGTTATATGATAAGAAGATTATTCATACAAGTTGTGAATAATACAATTTCTTTTGACTAACCTCAAATATACTCTTGAAGTACTAAGATTGTTAAAGAATACCAAGAAAACGCCCACCATGAAAGTTGTGTGGTGTTAATCCATTCCCTGAAGTGAATGTGATGATACACTGATCAGAGTAAAGATTACTATCATAACTAAAGAAATTATAATGAGAGAAATCTGCATTTTGTCTCCCTGGAAAATAACGTCGCGAGATGGGTTAACCACTGAAAGAGATTTCGCGAACTTTGGACTATTGTGATATTTTGGGCGGGTCAGTTTGTGTCCTTGCAGTCAGTTGACCGACCAAAAAACGTTGAAATTACCGTTTTACCCATGAGCCTATAATTAATTCTAAAACTAAATATCCAATATCGTGTAGAGGGTGGGGTTCGAACCCCCGACCCCTGGTTTAGTAACAAACAACACCAACCATTTGAACTAAACTAACTTGTGTTATATCTATACAATATATAATATATATTCAACATTTGAACTGAACCAAGAATTGAAACTTTATACAATTTGTAATTTATATTCTCTATATTCATCATTTTTTTAAACGTTTTTTTAAAACCATTTTTATGTAAAAATTTAATGACTTGTTTTTTTAAAATATCACCCGGAAACTTTTCGCCCGAAAACAACGAAACGACTCGTTTTTAAGTAAACTTTTCGCCCGGAAAACAACGAAACGACTCGTTTTTTAGTAAACTTTTCGTCCGAAAACAACGAAACGACTCGTTTTTTAGTAAACTTTTCGTCCGAAAACAACGAAACGGGTCGTTTTTTAAGAAACTTTTCACCCGGAAATAACGAAACGACTCGTTTTTTAGTAAAATTTTCGCCCGAAAACAACGGAACGGACTGTTTTTTAAGAAACTTTTCGTCCGAAAACAACGAAACGGGCCAGTTTTTAAGAAACTTTTCGTCCGAAAACAACGAAACGGGCCGTTTTTAAGAAATTTTTCGCCCGAAAACAACGAAACGGGCCGTTTTTAAGAAACTTTACGTCCGAAAACAACGAAACGGGCCTTTTTTAAGAAACTTTTCGCCCGAAAACAACGAAACGGGCGTTTTCAAGAAACTATTCGTCCGAAAACAAAGTGATGGCCGGAATCCATGGCGGGTGGTGGTTGCCGTGGCGGCGGCGTGGTGTCGGAAGTTAGGGGTTTTGATCGGAATGATTTATAGGTGCGGTGGTTGAATTATTGAAGCGATTGGTGGTGGGATTTTAGAGATTTGAGGGTTTGAGTGATGAAATCTATGGTTTGAGGATTTGATTAATTGTTATGAAACTGATGTTGAAGATGATGAGATTAAGAGTTGGTGGTGGGTTTGAGGATTTGAGGTTGATGATGATGAAGATGAGAGTTTGGTCGATGATGATGAAGCTGAGAGTTGATGATGATGAAGATGAGAGTTGATGATGATGAAGATGAGATCTGGTGATGATGATGAAGCTTACGATGTTGCTGCTGCTACTACTATTATTATTATTATTATATATAAATTATTTATTAAAAGAAGATTACTAAAATACCCTTAATATGTTGGTATTATTACAAAAATACCGACAGTCAACTGACGGCAGGAGTCAGAAGAACCCCCCGGAGAAACACAGGGAGTCAAAGTTCGCAAAATCGTTTTCAGTGGTTAACCCATCTCGCGACGTTATTTTCCAGGGAGGCAAATAGCAGATTTCTCTTATAATGATGACACCATGAAAGTTATCTAGTTAATAATCCATTCTTTGAAGTGAATGTGATGATATAATGATCGGTGTAAACTCTGTGATCATGGTAATTGAATAAATTGTTATGATGCTCATGTTAATAATGAGATCAACTATGTTAATAATGTGATGATTATAAAATGATCGATGATAAAGGTCATGATATTGGTAAATGATGACATTATAATGACCCTCACGTTGATAATGAGATCAACCATGTTACTATTGATCACAAGAAATGACATTCTAAGTGAGTGATTATACGAGAATAAAACACGGGAAACGTGTTTTAACATGAATGTTTAGAATGATGATATACTATATGATCATAATACATAAATTTATGGATCATGATTGTTTAATATATTGGCTTGACCGGTTTGACCATTTCGAGTCATTGATGATGTGAATTTATTGGAGAACTAGAAGATTTTTCATGGTAATTAAACATACAATGTTTGTTCTTAAGGGGAATTTAATTTTTAACCAACTAAGTTGGGTTTAAATCTCTAATATACTATGAAAATGATAAAAGGATATGTATATCCTGATATGATACCATTTAGTGTTTTTAAATCGATGCATCGTCTAAATGGTTATCAAATTCACAACCTGAAGTTTGCGTGACTTAGCTAATAGCAAGCCCACTATTCTAGAGGTGATCTTAATTCCCATATTACTAATGATTATTGGAATAAGTGTTAAACAACATGTGATTATTATTGTTACAATTTTTTTTGTTGAAGCCGATGAACAAACGTCTATGATTAAATACAAATCCAATAATCATGAGAGCAAAAGTTCATATTTTTTTGTTGGAACACGTGTTTTTACACAAGGTAATATTAATTTACATAAGGCCCAAAAGTTATAATACTTCATCCCCATTACAATTGGTTTTCAGTCATGAACCAAATATTTCCCATTTATAGTTTTTAAAAGTGCAATACACATTGCAATTACTCCACCACAATGCACAAAAATGAGACATCATGGAAGGTTGGGAATATATGTTGGATATGGAAAAGTATTGATAAGTATGTATTTAGAGTCATCAATGTGGGATTCGTCTACGACTCAATATTGATTTTTACTTAAACAAAATAATATTTCCAACATGAGGGGGGAATAAGAAGCAGTTGGAAAATTAAAAAGTTGTAATGAATTATCATTATGTTGATCCTCAAGTTAAAAAGTGTAAACCAGAAGTTAAAAAGATAATTCATTTACAAGAATTAACGAATTAACTACCAAATGCATTCACAGACCTAAATAGAGTGACTAGCTAAGTCACATATAACAACTGCTATTGCTCCAATAAATGTTATTAAAAGGATAACCATACACTGGTAATGAGTTTATGGCATGCCTGAAGCGTGTTAGACTATTCGGTTCAAGAATATAAATCCTCGAAACTGGAGCAAGTAATGAAAATGGTCAAGTCGAGGTATAATGAAAGATTCTCTTTAAGAGACAATAGACATGATGGTTCTAGAAGAGAACCTCAGGTACCTGAAAATAAAAGAGATCTCAACAAACTATATCATGTCTAGATATATCTGGAATCGAAAAAATCGACGTCGTTGATAATTATGTATAGCGCTAGAAATAATGAAAATTTTGAGGATTAAGAACTAAGTTCTACCGATAAATGAGATATAAAAATGATTGGCCAAAGTGGAAAGACACAAACAGGGCAGAATTGAATTCTCTAAATAACGGAAAGTATGTTGGACCAGCAGTCCGTACAACTAAAGTTGTAAAGTGTGTTAGATACAAACGGGTATTGTATATTAGTTATGAAAATTCATCAAGTGATATATTGCAAAATTGATGGCACAAGAATTTTTGCAAAGACCCATGATTAATTATGAGGACACACATTCTCCAATGGTGGAAGCAATGACTTTCCGATAACTAAACAATCTGGTAATACAAAAAGAGAATTGATATGCGTCCAATAAATATTTTTATTCAGTTTATACTGAGATTTACAAGAAAATCTATGAAGGATTTGAATTATCAAATAATGTAAAATAAGTTCTCGAGAACGATATGATTACAATATAAATTCAGGGTTACTGCATAAGGTAAATATCTTAAGGATGTAATCCCTATGCACCAATAAGCATATGGTGATATTCAATAAACGATATACAAGGGGATCAGGAAAAGAGAGAATTTTGGGATTGCCTAGACGCAGTGGTAGGGGGCATACCTAGGGGGGAGAGGATTTGCATAGGAGGTTATTTTAATGGACACATTGGTAAGGCTAACGATGGTTTTCAAGCCGTACATGGGGGTTTCGGTTTTGGTGATAGGAATGAGACCGGAACAGATCTTCTAGAGTTTGCAGTGGCACATGACCTAGGTATTATAAATTCTTTTTTTAGGAAACAAGATTCTCATTTAATCACTTTTAGCAGTGGCGGACGCGACACGCAAATTGACTACCTTTTGATGAGGCGAGGAGACCGACGTTGGTGGAAGGACTGCAAAGTCATACCTGGGGAGGCAGTTGTGACTCAACATCGACTACTAGTGACTGATATAGCCTTCAGAAATAAACTGACTGTTCGAGAGAAGAAAGGTACACCGAGAATTCGATGGGGAAATTTGAAGGACGAAAATCTCCTTCTGTTTAAGGATAAACTCATACTGCATACGCGGGCTCGACTAAATGGGGACTCAACTCATATATGGGAAGCTATGGAGACAAAGATCATCCAAGTAGCAAAGGAGACTCTCGGGGTCACAACAGGAAAGTCAAGTGGGCATAAGGAGTCTTGGTGGTGGAATGACGCAGTGCAAGACAAGATAAGGGACAAACAAGGATGTTTTAGGGAGCTAATGAGGTGCACGAATGAGGAGGAGCGAGTGGATTTGAGGGACAACTACAAAACGGCCAAGATAGAGGCAAAGAAGGCTAGTGGCGGAAGCAAAGAAGGCGGCCTTTAAACGGATGTATGAAAGTCTAGAAACAAAAGAGGGGGAACATGCTATGTTTAAGATTGCCAAAGCCAGGGAGCGTAGAAGGCAAGATCTAGGACCGGTGAAGTTCATAAAGGATACAGATGGGCATGTACTGGTCAAGGAGCAGGACATCAAGCTAAGATGGCAAACCTACTTCCACAATCTTTTTAACAATGGGAGAGCTTACCAAGAAGAACATGACAACACAAACTTTCATCGACAACAATCGAATAACTGCTACTGCCGACGGATCACACGAGAAGAGGTGAAGGACGCACTTAGGAGGATGGGAAAGTCTAAGGCGGTTGGCCCAGACAACATACCCATCGAGGTGTGGAAGTGTCTGGGCGAGGAAGGAGTCATGTGGTTAACTACTCTGTTCAATAGTATTCTCAAATCAGGTAAGATGCCAGACCAGTGGAGGAGCAGCGTTGTAGTTCCTATCTATAAGAAAAAAGGAGACGCCCAATGTTGTGGTAACTACCGAGGAATCAAACTACTAAGTCATACTATGAAGCTATGGGAAAGAGTGATTGAGGTTAGACTTAGACGAGAAACTCAGGTTACGGTCAACCAATTTGGCTTCATGCCGGGGCGTTCCACCACAGAGGCAATACACCTTATAAGAAGATTAATGGAAAAGTATAGGGAGAAGAAGCGTGATCTACATATGGTGTTTATTGACCTAGAAAAGGCCTACGACAGTGTGCCACGACAGGTGCTCTGGGAGTGCTTGGAGGGTAGAAGAGTGCCCAGGAAATACATAGAGATAATTATGGATATGTATACCAGGAGTGAAACAAGTGTCCGTGCGCCAGTGGGGGATACTGATTTCTTTCCTGTAGAGGTAGGTCTTCACCAGGGGTCGGCGTTGAGCCCGTTTCTTTTTGCAGTAGTCTTGGATGAGTTGTCAAAGTCGATTCAGGGGACTCTCCCGTGGTGCATGATGTTCGCAGACGATATTGTGTTACTTGCTGAGAAAAAACAAGATCTAAACATGAGGCTTGAGGAGTGGCGAACAACCTTAGAGACAAAAGGTTTAAAGATTAGCCGATCTAAGACGGTAGTACCTACACTGTGATTTTGGTGAGATAAACGACAGTGAAGACGCACACATCACAATTGAAGGGCAGGTGGTCCGCAGGTAACGAAGTTCAAGTATTTAGGATCATTTGTACAGAGCGATGGGGAATTAGACAGTGATGTGACCCACCGAGTTCAGGTAGGATGGTGTAGATGGAAAGCAGCCACAGGTATATTGTGCGACAAGAGTTTCCCGACTAATCTGAAGGGAAAATTCTATAGGGTGGCAGTTAGACCTGCAATGCTATATGGAACAGATTGTTGGGCCATCAAGAAGGCACAAGTGCGGAAGATGGAGGTAGCAGAAATGAGAATGCTACGTTGGATGTGTGGGCACACAAGGCTAGACAGAATAAGAAACGTTGTGCTTCGCGAGAGATTAGGGGTGGCGAACATAGCAGACAAGATAAGAGAGTGGAGATTGAGATGGTTTGGACATGTAAAGAGAAGACAGACGACGAATCCTGTTAGATCCGTAGAAAACATTACTATAGAGGGGAGGAGGGTAGAGGACGACCGAAATTGACTTGGGATGAGAGGATTAGGCATGATTTGATAGACCTAAACCTCTCCGAGGACATGGTTGAGGATAGGAATTCGTGGAGAAGTAGAATTAAAGTTAAGGATTTTTAGAGAGAATTGAATACCTTAGGGCTTAGACTTAACTTATTTAGGTCACATACCATAATGGTATTTCCCTTACATATTTTATTATTATTATTATTAGCTTTTATATTGCGGTTAAACTGTGACCTTTTTATTAATATTATTATAATTAGTAGTAGTTTTTTATATAACTGTTAAACTTTGATTTCCTTTTTTTTGCTTCATACACATGTTCTTAGAGCGAGGGTCTCTCTGGAAGCCACCTCTTTATTCCTTTGGATAGAGGTACGGTGTGCCTACATCCCACCCTCCCCAGACCCTACCTATAGCTCTGCTGTCGGTGGGATTTTACTGGGTATGATTGATTGATTGATTGATTGATATACAAGAATGGAATGATAATTAAAACTATGGATGACATATTTGAATATAATATAGAAAGTGATGTGGTAAATAGATGTCAAACTCTAGAAGAGTAAATTTGTATACATGATTAGGCAACATGGAAGGAAGTCCATGACGGATTGTAAATCTGTTGAGTAATATATTATATACATGATTATTCAATAGGGAAGGATGTCTATGACAGATTATATATACATGAGACATTCATGAAAAAATTATTATATGAAATTAACAAGTTCTATATGTGGACTACAAAAGTCGAGTTAGACATGGTACAATCAAACTCTGTGATTATCTCGTGAAAAGAGATATAGATGTATTTGATCCATGTGTTTAATATTTTAATTTTAAATTAACAATATCATGTTGATTATTGCATTATATCTCATAAAGAGATGGTATACGGGTCGAGCGTTTGTATAACGATATTTTATATCAATCAAACTTCATTTAGAAGATGTTGAAACATTTTAATGGAATGAAGTTCATTTCAACAAATTACCCTTATTATAAATATAAATTTTGATCAAAAGTACCATACTTTATTGCAATTGATGCAATATTACTCGCTAGTTATACACAACTAGATATATTATTTATTTTATTATTGATATAATTTATTTCAAGTAAAGAGACATTAATAAGAGTTAAATATAAATATTTTGATACGTGCAAGGTATGAAATATTTGAGTATATATTTTACTAACCTGTAAAAAAGGGTTTGGTTAGTCGTATTAACGCAGGGTATGTGATTTAGCAAAGTCATGGATCTCATGTTTACAAGATGAGGCACTGCAAGTCATACATGGAGATAATGCATCATTCCTCTAAATAAGGAAGCATACACTACAAGATCAAGCGGTGGATTGGTTACTACAAAAGTCATAAACAAACTTTCTCACAAGATCGGAACCTGTCACAAGGATGTATAAATGAGGGGGAGTATAATACGTGTTGCACTCTTTTTCCCTTAGCTATGGTTTTATCCCACTAGGTTTTCCTAGCAAGGTTTTTAATGAGGCAACATCACTAAGCGTATTTCATTATATGGAGAGTCAAGGGGAAGTGTTATGAATTAATCTTTATTAGAGTGACTCTTCACATATTTTACCATTATATGATGACTCTTCATCATCTTTGTATTACTCTTGTATTAATGTGTTGAGCCTATATAAGAGGCTTTGTATTACACATATTAAGATATCAATAAGAAATCATTCTCCTATTTTCTCTATATTGTTAATAGGTTCTACTTGTTTTACAACAATTATAAAATTATGATAAGAAAAGAAATATGAGAAAAATTCTAACTATAAATTGAATGAGCATTAATTAGATGTTAAAGATTTCAATTTTTTTATCGACAAGTTCTAACTTATGTTATTACATTTTTTTTATAATGAGACTTGAACACTCAGAGCTGAAAAGACAAAGCTTTTCCAATCCTTTGGAATAATGTTTGTGTAAGTTATTAGCTATACTTTTGTAGAAAACGGTTTTTGTAATATCGACAAGACTGAAACCTAAGGTGGTTAAATCTTCATTACAATAGTTCTGAAAACACAA